>NC_091323.1:29431344-29486344 GCF_038502225.1 Cherax quadricarinatus | reverse complement strand
TAATGGACGTGCTGTAAACATTCTTGAGCTCTTGCTGTGCATTTTGTGATCTTTTCTTGCTATTTTGGTGCCATTTTTTTTATTGTGAGATAAACCATCATGGGTCCAAAGGATAGAGAGATGATAGCAAAAAGAAAAGTTGTAAAAAAACACCATTAAGTTTAAAAAAGAAGTTATTCAAAAGTATGAAGAAGACAGGCTCCATTTGGTTGATATAGCAAAACTTTTTGGTAAATCAAAGTCTACCATTAGCACGATACTGGGCCAAAGGAAAAAAAATTAAATCAGCTGACCCTGCAAAAGGCATGAAAGTGATATCAAGGCCAAGGCCACAGATTACTGAAGAGGTTGAAAATCTCTTGTTGATTTGGATAAACGAAAAACAGTTAGATGGTGATAGTGTTTCAGAGGCCATTATTTGTGAAAAAAAAGGAACAAGGGCTGAAATGCAATCCTTCAAGGCTAGTAAGGGTTGGCTGGATAATTTTAAGAAAAGAAGAGGCATTCATGGTGTGGCTAAGCATGGGGAGGCCGCCAGTGACAAAGTGATTGTTGAAAAGTACGTTACTGAATTCCAAGAGTACGTAGAGGCTGAGGGATCTGTCTCCCAATGAGCGTTTAATTGTGACAAGACAAGCTTCTTCTGGAAGAAAATGCCCAAGAGGACCTACATAATTGAAGAGGAGAAGTCAATGCCAGGACACAATGGAAGACAGGCTCACTGTTAGTGTGGCAATGCAAGTGGGAATTTGAAACTGAAGCCCTTACTTGTTTATCATTCCAAAAATCCACAAGTTTTTAAGAACAACATTATGAAAAGCAAACTGGCTGTAATGTGGAGGGCCAACATGAAAGCTTGGGTAACAAGACAGTTTTTTTACTGAGTGGGTTCACTGTCAAAAACTACCTCATTAAAAACAACTGCCACTCAGGGTCCTTTTACTTATGGATAATGCTCCTGCTCACCTTCCAGACTTGGAAAATGAGTTGCTGGAGGAGTTCAGTTTTATAACTGTGAAGTTCTTGCCTCCTTACAACACTCCTCCCATCCAGCACATGGACCAGCAAGTCATTGCTAACTTTAAAAAACTCTACACCAAAGCACTTTTTGAAAGGTGATTTCAAGTCACTTCAAGGAGTTCTGGAAGGACCATTTCAATATCATCACCTGCTTGGGGCTTATACACAAAGCCTGGGGAAATGTGTCTTCCAAGACCATGCAGTCAGCATGGAAGAAATTGTGTCCTGACTTTGTGGCAGCCAGGGATGTTCAAGACTTTGAAGATGAGCCTGAGGCAGCTAAGGATATTGTGCCCCTGGAAAAAACCTTGGGCCTAAAGGTGACTGAATATAATGTGGAGAAATTGGTGGAGGAGCACAGAACTGAACTCACCACAGAAGAACTTGTAGACCTTCAGAAGGAGCAGCATCAGACTGCAGCAGAGGAGCTATCATCATCAGAAGAGGGAAGGGATGATGTGCCCATTGCACTTGTCAAGTAAATGTGTGCTAAATGGCATGAAGTGCAGGAGTTTGATGAAAAGTACCATCCAGACAAAGCAGTGGCCATCCGTCAGTCTAACATGTGCAATGACACTATAATGTCTAAATTCAAATGTTAAAAAAGAAAAAAAAAACATACCACGGGTGGGGTTTGAACCCGCGGTCAGAGAGTATGGTTTGTTTGCAATCGTGTCATTACGATTTCAAATGTTAAAATGGAACCTGAAACAAACCTCACTGGACAGGTTTTTAGTGAGACAAAGAACCAATGAGCCAGAACAGGGTGTTAATGGTGAAGAGAGACAAAGAAGAGAAATAACACCAGAAAGAGAGTTGCCTAACTTATCATCACTGGTCGACAACCAAAATTCTTCCGAGACCAGAATACCAATTTCCAACTAATTTTAGGTCACTGATAATGAATATCATGGTTAAAATTGTTTGTTAGCTCTACTTTTCAATATACACCTGTGTCACAAAAGGTTCCAACAGGCTTGCAGCAGTGTGTTTGTTACCACACTCACAGTCTCACTGCCCTTCATTATTGTTCCAGCAGTCATAGAAGGTGGTTGTGCTGTGCAAATTTATATTTTTGAGGTGAAAGGTAGGTGATTTTCTTAGCCAAACACTTTTTAAACTTATAATAAATATTCACTGAGCAAGCTATTGATATGCATGTGAGGCATATTATATTACTTTTATTTTCCTACTAAATGATATAAATACTTCTGCTTAGCTGTCATGTTCTGTATTATAATGATGAATTAACTGACTACAGACCCAATCACTGGAGGCTTTTAGTAGATTCATCAAAAATGAATCTGAAAGGTGTCTTGCTGCATAATGGCAATAGTAACCCATCAGTTCCTGTGGGCTATGCACCACATATGAAAGAAACTTATGAGAATATAAAGCATATGTTGCAATGCATGAAATATGATGAACATCAATGGCAGCTCTGTGGTGACTTAAATGTTGTTGCTCTTGTGATGGGCTTGCAGGGCGGATACACCAAGTACTGCTGCTTTCTATCTGAATGGGACAGCCGTGTAAGAGGTTCCTATTACATCAGGAGAGACTGGCCACCTCATCAATCATTGGAGACTGGGATGAAAAATGTTCAACATCCACCTCTCATTGAACCAAACAAAATTTTGCTACCACCCCTACACATTAAAATGGGGCTCATGAAAATCTTTGTAAAAGCTATGGGCAAATCCAGTCAGGGATTCAAGTATTTAACATCAAAATTCCCCTCACTGAGTGATGCTAAGATAAGAGAGGGAGTCTTCAATGGTCCTCAGATTCAAGAACTTCTTAAATATGGTGACTTTGAATCATACCTTCATGGGGAGGCGAAAGCTGCTTGGGAAGCATTCAAGTTAGTGGTGAAGGGATTTCTTGGAAACAGAAGGGAAGGTAACTATGAAGAATTGGTGGAAAAACCTCATCAAGGCTTACAAGAACATGGGATGTAACATGTCGCTTACAATTAACTTTTTGGACTCACATTTAGACTTTTTTCCAGCGAACTGTGGGGCAGTTAGTGACGAACATGGTGAAAGGTTTCACAAAGATATTTCAACCATGAAAAAATGGGGCACAAGAATGTTTGCAGACTATTTCTGGACATTGGCAAGAGATGATTCTTCAGCCAACAATAAGCGTCAAGCAAAAAGGCAGAGAGTAGGTACGGATTAGAGCTTAAAACATACTGACACATATTGTACAGTATAATAATATAATCAAATATTACATGTCTCATTTCTTTAAACTTATAGCCTATGAGCCTATGAACACAAGCTAAACAATATACAGTCCTACTCTCATTATCTGTAATTTCCCCTAATTTACACTTACACTCACCCAAATGACTGTAAACATAAAATTCCTAATATGTATTGCTATTGCCTATTAAATCTTAAGTTAGTCCTGAATCCACCTAAGACACGCTTCCAATATAGTACAGTATAAGCTTTAATAGAAACAGACAAATCCAATCCCATTACTGAATTTACCATCTGTAATATTATTATATGACTCGTACTACCTCAATATTGTTAATCTACTTATGTATGTGCCTAGCTGGGTATGTATCTAATTATGTATTTATCTAATAATGTATGTTAAAATGTACTGCTCCATGACCTATATCAATATACGTAGAGTAAGAATTAGTATTGCTCTGCCTGAAATGCCTTGGCATGTTAGTGGCCTTCCTTGTTATTAACATTGCACAACATGTAAACCAAACATTGTAACCTTTACAAGGAAATAAAAAAAAATTACTTTTAATTTTAATAAACATTTTTCAAGGTGATATTAGGATTCAGGACATGAAAATACATAAGAATTAACTATTCTCATTTAAGAAGCATACAACTTTTCATAGACTGTTGACCAGTGAATTATTAGAAGGTAATTCTCCTTCCAAGCAATAACATCCTCCTCTCCTCCACCTCCTGCTTCCAATATGCCATTAGCTCTCCTCTGACAGGTAAGAGGCAGTTAAATTTTCATTTAGTATTCATTTTTACAATTTCCTCTGTGTTGTATAATTTTATACATTGTTTTATGTAGTAGTTAGTACTCATTATTAAATTGTAGTGTTGGTCTGGAATGAATTAATTCTATTAACATTATTCTTTATGGGGAAAATTGGTTTGGATGTCGACCATTTTGGTTGTCGAACCAACATCTGGAATGAATTAAGGTTTGAATGTATATGTATGAAGTACAGTATCTGTTATCTGGTCATTCTGCTGAGCAGAAAATAAAGCATTTATGAAAGTTTACCAATGGTTTTATTAGCCTCAGCCTGCCCTCAGGGGCCTCAGTCTGCCCTCAGGGTCCTCAGCCTGCCCCCAGGGGCCTCAGTCTGCCCTCAGGGTCCTCAGTCTGCCCTCAGGGTCCTCAACCTGCCCCAAGGAGCCCCAAGCAGTTTTGTTCAGCCTTGCAAAAAAAATTTTGGAGGCCCTGCCTATAGTAATAACAAGATACATGTACATACATTACTGCAAGAAATATTACCTGATCATCATGGCGGTGGTGAGTGTCAGAACGAGAAATTGAGGAAGAAGTAAAAAGCTGGCACTTGGTAAGGATAGCTAGTAGAAACTCATTGTGCAGGTGCACAGAATTGAGAGCCAAGAGATCCCTTGCATTCTTGTCAAATTCTTCTTTTGTTATCTGTAATTAAAAATATCTTTCTTGTTATATATAATTAAAAACATTTTCAGTTAAACATACAAATTAAAATGACTGGCCAGATTTTGACAACACTACAAATTTTATTAAAGTGTTTTTTATACTACACTCCACTTATCAAAAGTACAGGAGGGCCCTGATTATACAGAAGGTAAGGGTCCAGGCTACTGCTGTAAACCAAAAAACGCTGTAAAATTAATCATAAAGTTTTTCACTTTCAAATGTATATAAAAGCCTGATAACATGTTTACACTATCATATACAGCCACTTAGTGACATACTCGTTTACTTTTGGTGTCATTACCATCGGAAAAAGATTCTCTATCATTTCATAAGAAAAAATAAATTTTTTTTCTGATATACTGCGACACAGAGAAACACTTCAGGATTTAGGGTTGTGACAGTCAAAGGGTTAAATTATGATTTTATTAAACAGTACAGCCTCTCTTCACTTAGCAATGTACTCATTTACCAATGCCTCAAACTTACGATGGGCTCTCTAACCAGTATTCATACCTAAATAATGTGTATTAGAGCTGATTTCCTCTATTCTGTTTATTTCAATATACAGTATACTCCTGTATAAACAATGAAAAATATACCAGAAATGTTATAAATGGTGCAAAGGTGACATTAAAACAATATCAGAGATGGTTGACACAAACTCGCTACCATTATACATGTAGTATGCTCCTTACTTAGCGACAAATTCGTTTAATGATGTGGTCTCAGGAATGGAACTACGTCATTAAGTGAGGAGAGGCTGTATTGAGTAATATAGCTAGGCCTAAAAAAATGCATATACAGTACACACATCACTTACTTTAAAATAGTTTATAGTGAGTAGTGAACAAATTTACCATTGGAAGTCTGAATAAATGAAGAATGGGTATACTAACTGAAAACTGCTGTATTAGTGAAATACATGTACTGTACTGTAAATTGAAGCACTGCAAAGCAAAGCCTGCCTGTGTATTATATGTACTTACTCATCTCATACCACCACATATGTGGTGGCAAGATCACCTACCATTACCTGTCAACCAACCCAGAGAACAGAAATCATGAACTTGACTTGTACATTATTTGAGGATTGGGAAATGTACCTGAAACGGGCAAGGAGTGTGGCTGTTATGCACTATAAGAATGTTTTGTTTACCTGGAGAGAGTTTCGGGGGTCAACGCCCCCATGGCTCGGTCTGAGACCAGGCCTCATGGTGGATCAGCGACTGATCAACCAGGTTGTTACTGCTGGCCGCACGCAAACTGACGTACGAACCACAGCCCGGTTGGTCAGGTACTGACTTTAGGTGCCTGTCCAGTGCCTTCTTGAAGACAGTCAGGGGTCTACTGGTAATCCCCTTTATGTATGCTGGGAGGCAGCTGAACAGTCTTGGGCTCTGGACACTTACTATGTTGTCTCTCAATGTACTCGTGGCACCCCTGCTTTTCGTTGGGGGAATGTTACATCACCTGCCGAGTCTTTTGTTTTCATAGGGAGTGATTTTCGTGTCAGGTTTGGTACCAGTCTCTTCAAGACCTTCCAAGTGTATATTATCATGTATCTCTCTCACTTGCATTCCAGTGAATACAGATCAAGGACCTTCAACCATTCCCAGTAATTTAGGTGCCTTACTGTACTTATGTGTGCCTTGAAAGTTCTTTGTACACTCTCCAGGTCAGCAATGGCACCAGCCTTGAAGGGGGCTATTAGTGTACAGCAGTATTCCAGCCTAGAGAGAACAAGCGATTTGAAGAGAATGATCATGGGCTTGGCGTCCCTAGTTTTGAAGGTTCTCATTATCCATCCTATCATTTTCCTAGCAGATGCGGTACACTGTTGTGGTCTTAGAAGGCGAGATACTCTGATATTAGTCATGCTAGGTGTGATAGTGGCCCTCTCTGTAATTAGTATTTTATAACATGTAAACCACACAATATACTATAATATGTAAACCCCATACTGTAATCTTTATAGAGAATAAACTTGATTTGATTTGATTTGATATCACTCCCAGGTCCTTCACATTACTTTTTCGCGCTATTGCATGGTTAGAATTTGTCGTATACCCTGGTACATTTTTAATTTCCTCAAGTTTTCCTTATCTGAGTAGTTGAAATTTCTCCTCATTGAACTTCATATTGTTTTGAGTGGCCCATTTGAAGATTTGGTTGATGTCCGCTTGGAGTCTTGTGGTGTCTTCAATGGAGGTTACTGCCATGGCAATCCTGGTGTCATCTGCAAAGGCAGACATGGAGCTATGGCTTACATCTCTATGTCAGGAATGCAGATGAGGAATAGAATGGGAGCGAGTACTGTGCCTTGTGGAACAGAGCTTTTCACCATAGCTGTCTGGGACTTTACTCTGTTTACTATTACTCTTTGTGTTCTATTTGTCAGGAAGTTAAAGATCCATCTACCAACTTTTCCTGTTATTCCTTTATCACGCATTTTGTGCACTCCTACACCATGGTCACACTTGTCGAAAGCTCTTGCAAAGTCTGTGTATACTACATCTGTATTTTGTTTATCTTCTACAGCATCCAGGACCTTGTCATAGTGGTCCAGTAGCTGGGACAGGCAGAAGCAACCTGCTCTAAACCCGTGTTGCCCTGGGTTGTGTAACATGGATATCTAGGTGGTTGGCGATCTTGCTTCTTAGAACCATCTCAAAAATATTTTTATATGTGATGTTAGTGCTATCGGTCTGTAGTTCTTTGCAATTGCTTTACTGCCACCTCTGTAGAGTGGGGCTATGTCTGTTGTTTTTAGTGTGTGTGGGATGACCCCCTGAGTCCATGCTTCCTCTCCATAGAATGCTGAAGGCACGCGATAGGGGCTTCTTGCAATTCTTGATGAACACGGAGTTCCATGAGTCTGGGCCTGGGGCAGAGTGCATGGGCATGTCATTTATTGCTTTTTGAAAGTCTTGTGGAGTTAGGATAATATCCAAAATTTTTGAGATGACCAAATTTTGGGTTCCATTCATAAAGAATTCATTTCAATTGTCAACCCTTAGTCTGGGCAGCAGCTCGCTGAACACTGAGTCATATTGGGACTGTAATATCTCATTCATTTCTTGGCTGTCATCTATGTATGTCCCATTGCACCTAAGCAGGGGCCCAATACTGGTTGTTGTTTTTCTTTTAGATTTGGCATAAAAGAAGTATTTTTGTTTTTTTTCAATTTCCTTTATTGCTTTTAGTTTTTCCTGTGATTCTTGTCTCCTGTAAGATTCCTTCAGCTTAAGTTCGATATTTGCAATTTCACTCACCAATGCCTCCCTTCATATTTCAGATATAGTGGCCCCTCTCAGCAGCTCTGTGACTCTTTGCCTTCATCTGTGTAGGGAGCTTCTTTCTCTTTCTAGTTTACATCTTCTCTTCCTTTTTCTTAATGGAATGTGTCTTGAGCAGATCTCAAGAACCACAGAGTTCATTTTTTCAAGGCAAATGTTCAGATCCGTGTTGTGGGGTAGGTTAAGTCACAACATTTGAAACTACACCTTGAGTGCCCCTCAAGTCTCAAACACAGCTCACCCCTCCAAACCTCCACTCATCTCACTCTGGCTTCCCTTTCCTCTCACAGAGCAGCAAGGTACACTTAAGTGGCAATCAGGTTTTGTGTAACCTAGACTGCTAATAACAATGGGTAGGATGGCATGCAGGAATACCTGTGGAACATGTGGAGAGGTCATTGGAAAAAAATATAGGATTAAATGTACAGTCTCTCCTCACTTAGCAACATAGTACTCGTTTACTGATGACTCAGGCTTACGATGGGTTCTCTGACCAGTATGCATACCTAAATACTGTAATGTATATTAGAACTGATTTCCTCTATTCTGTTTATTACAATATACAGTACACTACTGTATATTGTATAAACATTCATACCAGAAATGTTATAAATAGTGCAGAGGTGACACAAAGGTGATACAAACCCACTACAGGTCCACCATCACAAATCCGGCAATCAGTTATTCAGTTCCATCAGTTATCCGGCACTGATTTCAGTTAGCATAATTTCAAATTTCCAGGGTCACCACACCAACCTACTGCACCTGTTTGGTCATGCTACTCGCTGCATAAATCATTCCGATTTCCTTTTCATTTATTGTTATAACCTGCTTACTTTTAGCCCTAGCCATGGTTCCAACAAATAAAAGAAATGCTTCTTGTTGTGTAAGTCACATACACAGTACACTGTCCATAAAAGATAAAGTGGCTTTGAAGCAACTGTCGGTTGCCATAAGCTCAGTCTCGTGATGCAGGGGAATATGCTTTATTATTACGTTAATATCAACACTACAGATTATTTACCTATCACAGTTGATCTAATATGACATAATTAACAACATAAATAACAAAAATATTGTAAATACTCAAGAATGAATAATATTTGGCATAATACCGAGTGGTTTGGAGGAGGTATGAAAAGGATATGGGGTACAAGTACCATCCTCCTATTCGTCTTGGTAGCATATATTAGAGAAAACAGAGTATAGCACAGGGCTAACTGTGATATACACTCGTAATGCACCATAAAACTGAAACAAAAAAGCTATTTTCTCTACACAGATTATCATACAGAGCAGCATATGTGTAGAGAACCTAGGATAACCCAAAAAAGTCAAAGTGACTTATTTTGAGTACCTGGCTTGGGCTTGACATATATGATTTTTGGTATATATTTTTTTTTCTCAGTTGTTTGGTGGGCATTTTATTGAAACTTGGGCAATGTACGATGGAAAGATGCTTCTTTACGTACACCAAAAATGACCGTAAATAACGGAGTTCACTTCTCAGCCATTAGTCTCCCCTTAGCGGTATTTTCGTATGGTTTTGTGGGTGTATTCTCGTTTTTTTGGTCTCATTTGATAGAATGAAAAATATATATTACAGAAAAAGATATGATTTTGATAGATGAAAAGTACCTTGAAATTGAGCTCAAAGTAGCAGAAATGTTCAGTTCTTTGGTGATGTTCAAGAGTAAACAAATGATGTCACTGTCCATTCCAATATGCAGTCACGAATGAGCTGACATTATTTATACAATTATTACAATAATACAGTAGTCTGCATAACAGTAAATCTTCTACTTTTTGTGTGAATAAAATTTACAAATTATTTATACTGTAATAATAATAATAATATAATAATAATAATAATAATATAATAATAATATATAATAATAATAATAATAATAATAATAATAATATGCATAATAATAATACATGTATAATAATAATGCATTATATAATAATAATTATAATAATAGATGACTTCGAAAGGCCATCACTAGATGGCAGTGATTACCACAACAATGCAGGAGAAGTTCTGGCTGCCACCACTTGTCACATAATGACATATTTTATTCATTCTAGAGTATATATCAGGATTCTATGTTATATTGTTTATTATGTCATATTAGATGAAGTGTGATATTAGCAAAATATTGAAGGAGTATTTTGTCCTGTCTCCACACAAACTCTTGTCCGCTGCTGACTCCATCGATGCCACTAAGTAGCCACATACGTAATGACATATTTTATTCATTCTAGAGTATATATCAGGTTTCTATGTTATTATGTCTTTCTATGTTATTTATATTGTTTATGTCTTTCTATGTTATTTATATTGTTTATTATGTCATATTAGATGAACTGTGATAGATAAATAAGCCACATAGATGATATTAGTGAAATACTGAAGTACCCTGTTGTGCCTCTTGAGAGCCGGAACGGATTAATTGCATTTCAATTAACTTAAATGAGGAAAACTGACTCTGAAAATGAGCAAATCCAGATGCGAGGAAGGTCACGGAACAGATTAAACTCGTAAGTAGAGGTTCCACTGTACAGCTGCTCCTCACTTAGTGGTGTACTCGCTTACCGATGACTCGGGCTTACCATGGGATACCTAAATAATATATATTAGAGCTGATTTCCTCTATTCTGTTTATTACAATATACAACATACTACTGTATAAACATTTAAAAACATACTGAAAATGTTATAAATGGTGTAGAGGCGATATTAAAACAATATCGAAGATGGGTGACACAAACCCACCACCATTACAGTATGCTCCTTGCTTAGTGACAAATTCGTTTACCAACGTGGTCTTAGGAATGGAACTCCATTGTTAACCCTTTCAGGGTCCGTCCCGTAGATCTACGGCTTTACGGTGAGTGTCCAAACCGTAGATCTACGCCATGAGCTCAGCTCACTCTGATAAACTGTGAGTGGTACATTTGGGCCTAGATATGAGAGAATACATCTATGTGGTATGTGTGCACCACATAAAACAGATCCTGCAGCACACTGTGTATAATGAGAGAAAAAACTGAAATCATGATTTTTCGATTAAAACAGCAACTTTGCAGTGTTTTTTCGTATGTTTTTTATAGTTGTATTTGCGATTTCTTGGTCTCATTTGATAGAATGGAAGACATATTACAGAAATAGAGATGATTTTGATTGGTTTTAGCACTGGAAATGGCTTGAAACTGAGCTCAAAGTAGCGGAAATGTTAAATTTTTGCCGATATTCAAGAGTAAACAAACGACCTCACACGTCTAATACACGTCAGCTGGTGGGTCTAATATACATTCACAAATATGGTGATGATATTTATACAATTATTACAGTATTGCATAACAGTAAATCTTCTATTGTTTGGTGTGAATAAAAATTCATTATGTGAATAAAAAATCAAAATGGAATTTATTTGTACAGCCTCAAAACATAACTAATGAACAGAGGAAATGTTAGTTTAGTGCCAGGAATGCCTACATTGTTTATTCTGGACCCTATTTTGAAATTGGAATATTTTGAACTTTGTGTTAAATTGGCCAAATTAACAATTTCCGATCACTTTATTTTGTAGTTGAAACAGTTGACTTGGCGATTTCTTGTGCTCAATCGATAGAATAGAAGTAATACTAGTGAAATAGCTAAGAATTTGGTTGATTGGAATAATGTAATTGGCCTAAAATGGGAGTCAAAGTCGGCAAAATCGCCGATTCGTAAATATCGCTGACACATCAAAATTCGCGAGAGCATAATTTCGTCAATTTTCCACCAAATTTCGTACTTTTTGTTTTATTACCTTCACATAAAGATTCTCTACGATTTCATAAGAAAAAATAACAAATTTTTTTTTTTTTAAATTCTTGGACACTGGTGCGTGACTCCAGATTTGGGCCTTGGACCCTGAAAGGGTTAAATGGGGAGAGGCTGTACTAAAAACATGGCAAAAACCACATCCAGTATCAGACCCTTGCTCAAACAAGATGGGACTTACACAGACGACAGCAAAGAAATGAGTGAGATACTGAAGTCCCAGTATGACTCCGAGTTTAGTGTGCCATTAATTTAGACTAAAGTTTGACAATCTGAATGAATTTTTCATGAACAAATCTCAAAATCCTGTCAATGTATGCCAAATTTCTGACATAACCCTAACTCAACTGTGCTTGGAAAAAGCCATTGACAACATGCCCATGCATTCTGCCCCAGGCTCAAGCTCATGGAACTCTGTGTTCATCAAGAACTGCAAGAAACTCCTTTCACATGACTTAAGCATGCTATAGAAAAGGAGTCTGGACACTGGTGTCATACCAGTCATTAAAAATAACAGATATAGCTCCTGGAAGGGTTAAGAGCAGTGAGATAATTAAATTCTATGTTGTTGTAAATGTTGATCATTTTTTGTTTGATGTTGTTGTTGTTGTTGATCGTGACCTTGGAGAGAGAGTACAGCTGTTAATGTTACTTTGGTTTTCATTGTACCCTACAACAATAACAGCCCCACTCCATAAAGGTGGCAGCAAAGCAATAACAAAGAATTTTGGATTGATAGCTCTAACATCCCATATTTATAAAAATCTTTGAAAGAGTTCAAAGAAGCATGATCGCCAACCACTTGGATTCCCAACAATTGCACAACCCAAAACATGGGTTTAGAGCAGTCAGTCCTGCTTCTCACAACTATTGGATCACTATAACATGGTCTTGGATGCACTGTAGGTCAAACAAAATGCAGATATAGTAGTATACACACACTTTGCAAAAGCCTCTGACAAGTGCGATCATGGTGTAATAGTGTACAAAATACGTGCTAAAGGAATAACTGGAAAAGTGGACATAGTAATGGTAAACAGAGTTAAGTTGGAGGCTGCCAGAGAAAAGTATTGTTCCACCTATACTGTTCCTCCTCCTCATATCAGGTATAAAGAGATGTAAATCACAGCACCATGTCTTCTTTTGCAGACAATACTAGAATCTGCGTGAGTGAGTCATCCACTGAGGGCATGGTAAATCTCCAAGCGGATATAACCAAGTTTGCCAGTGAGCCACAGAAAATGTGATGTTCAATGAGGACAAATTTCAGTTACTCTATTATGGAAAACTTGAAGAAATAATAGCTAGACTGGAGTATATTACAAACTTCTATACAATAATGAAAAAATGTGAAGGATTTGGGAGTGCTAATGTCAGAGGATCTCACCTTCAAGGATCACAACAGTGTCACTATCACATCTGTGAGGAAAATGACCAAATGGATGAGGACTTTCAAAATAAGGGATGCCATGCCAGTTATGACTCTTTTAAGTCACTTGTTCTCTCTAGGCTGGAATACTGCTATACACTAACAGCCCAAATTGCAGATCTAGATAATGTACCAAGAACCTTCAATGGAGTCTCTTGACCTGTACTCCCTGGAATGAAGGTGAGAAAGATGTAAAATAATATAATACCTGGAAAATCCTAGAGGGACTGGTTCCAAATCTTCACGCAGAAAAGCAGGGGTGTCACAAGCACGTTAAGAGACAACACAATAAGTGTCAGGGGCCCAAGACTGTTCAACTACCTCCCAGCATACATAAGGGGGATTACCAATAGACCCCTGGCTGTCTTCAAGCAGGCACTGGACAAGCACCTAAAGTCGGTACCTGACCAGCCGGGCTGTGGCTCGTACGTTGAATTGTGTGCAGCCAGCAGTAACAGCCTGGTTTATCAGGCTCTGATCCACCACGAGGCCTGGTCACAGACCAGGCCGCGGGGGCGTTGATCCCCGGAACTCTCTCCAGGTAAACCCCAGGTATGAAAGCAAAACACTTGGCAGATGGTACAACATACCCCCAATGAAAAGTGAAGGTGCCAAGAGTACACTAAGAGATAACACAATAAGTGTCCGGAACTTTAAGATGGTTTAACAGCCTCCCACCATGCATCAGCTGAATTACCAATAGACTCCTGGCTGCTTTCAAGAGGGAATTGGATTGATACCTGAAGACAGTCCCCAAATTGCTGGGCTGTGGTTCATACATTGGAATGTGTGTGGCCAGCAGTAACAGCCTGGTTGACCAAGCTTGATCCACTGGGAGGCCTGGTTAAGGACTAGGTTGCAGGGTCATTGGCCCTTGGAAAGACCTCCAGATAGACTCCGGGTAGGTACATTTTAGATTTTCACATATATTCTTCAAAAATAATAAAACTATTCTCTCTTCCTTTGATTTATTTACATTTTAAAGATAATTATTAGATAAATTTGAGCATGATTTATTTTTAACAAGAGATATTACTCTTGATGACATATATTTGTACGTAATTTCAATTATGTTATATAATACGGAACACAAGTTACATGCATTAGTTTTTCTCTAGTGCACATTTACCCTTCAAGGAAGAGGTTCCTTGATGTTGGTGATGAGTTGTTGGGTGTTCCGTAGCTCAATCGCTAGCGCACTCAGCTCACACAACGAGGTCCATGGTTTGATCCCAGGTATGGGTGGAAGCATTAAGATGTGTTTCCTTAAGGCACCTGCTGTCTTTGTTCAACTATCAGTAAAACTGGTACTGGGATGTTAGTCAACTGGTGTGGGTCGCATCCTGGAGACAAAATTTACCTAATTTGCCAGAAATGTGGCTTTCTATATATGGTGGAACCTCGGTTTTTGTCATTAATTCGTTCCAGAAAGTCTGACGAAAACCGAATCCAACGAAAACTGAAGCAATACTACCCATAAGAAATAATGTAAATCCAATTAATCCATTCCAGACACCCAAAAGTATTAACAAAAAATACATTCTATAGAGAATAACTATACAGTGGACCCTCGGGTAACGATGAAAAACCCGGTCAAGGACAATTGTCCCAAACGCTTCTGCCTGTCCGTTTGGCCTGAGCACGCTTCAGCCGCCCTGCCTTCAGCCAGCGTGCCATTGTTTACAAGCCAGCGTGGACGGTTCCACGCATACATTTGATACATTTTGTATTATTCCATTGTTTTTAGTGCTTGTAACTGCTAAATAAGCCACCATGGGCCCAAAGAAAGCTTCTAGTGCCAACCCTGTGGTAAAAAGGGTGAGAAATACTATCGAACTGAAGAAAGAGATAATCGCAAAGTATGACGGTGGACTGCATGCCTCCGAGCTGGTCAGGTTGTATAACAAACCCCAATCAACCATCGCTACTATCTTGGCCAACAGAAAGGCAATCAAGGAAGCTGTTGTTGCAAAAGGTGCAAGTATACTTACAAAACAGATATCGCAAATACTCGAAGATGTGGAGAGGCTGTTATTGATGTGGATCAACGACAAACAATTATCAGGAGATAGTGTTTCACAGTCAGTCATATGTGAAGAGGCAAGGCAGTTGTATGTGGATCTCATTAAGAAAATGACTGGAGCTAGTGGTGATGTTAGTGAATTTAAGGCCAGCAAAGGTTGGTTTGAGAGATTTAAGAATAGTAGTGGCACACACAGTGTGATAAGGCATGGCGAGGCTGCCAGTTGTGACCAAAAAGCAGCTGAAAAATATGTGCAGGAATTCAAGGAGTACATAGACACTGAAAAATTAAAACCCCAACAAGTGCTTGTGACAAAACAGGCCTGTTTTAGAAGAAAATGCCAAACAAGACCTACATTACACAGGAGGAAAAAGCACCGACAGGACACAAGCCTATGAAAGACAGGCTAACTCTAATGTTTTGTAGTAATGCTAGTGGTGATTGCAAAGTGAAGCCTTTACTCGTGTATCACTCTGAAACTCCCAGTGTGTTCAAGAAAAACATTGTTGTTAAGGCTAATTTGTGTGTGATGTGGAAGGCAAACAGTAAGGCATGGGTCACAAAGGACATTTTCCATGATTGGTTCTATCATGTGTTTGGCCCCACTGTGAAAAAATACCTCCTGGAAAATAAAGTGGACCTCAAGTGCTTCCTGGCATTAGACAATGCTCCTGCTCATCCTCCAGACTTGCAAGAGCGAATTGTGGGGGTGTTGAGCTTTATTAAAGTTTTTGCCTCCTAACACCACTTCTCTCATCCAACCCATGGACCAGCAGGTCATTTCAAATTTCAAAAAACTGTACACCCAAGCAGTGTTTCAAAAGTGCTTTGAAGTGACCTCAAGCACTGAACTGACCCTAAGAGAGTTTTGGAAAGATCACTTTAGTATCCTCAGTTGCATAAACCTTATAGGTAAGGCTTAGGAGGGAGTGACTTGCAGGACTTTGAACTCTGCTTGGAGGAAATTGTGGCCACAATGTGTACAAGAGAGGGATTTTGAAGGGTTTAGGGCTAACCCTGAGGAGCCTATACCAGTTGTGGAATCTATTGTGTCATTGGGGAAGTTCATGGGGTTGGAGGTTAGTGGGGAGGATGTGGAAGAGTTGGTGGAGGAAGATGATGAAGAACTAACCACTGATGAGCTGCAAGAGCATCTGCAACAGCAAGGGACCACAACTGAGGAAATTGCTTCAGAGGAGGGGAGAGAGAGAGATGGAGGAAGTTACCTTCTTCAACGATTAAGGACATTTATATAATGTGGACAAAGGTCCAAGCCTTCATGGATGAACATCACCCTGGTACAGCTATTGCAAGCCATGCTGGTGACTTTTACAATGACAATGTTGTGGCCCATTTTAGGAAAATCTTAAAGGACGCCAGAGACAGAGCTCTATGGACAGATTTTTGGTGCGACAGAGGTCCAGTGACTGTCAAGTTGTTCCCAGTGGCATTAAAATAAGAAGGGAAGTAACCCTGGAAAAGACTTGCTACCTAAAGTCCTTATGGAAGGGGATTCCCCTTCCAAACAACAATACACCTCCATCATCTCCCCTCCTCCCATCTCATCACTCATCAATAAATCTTCAATAAAGGTAAGTGTCATTTATTCTTCATGTAGTATTTATTCTTCATGTAGTATTTATTTTTCATGTATCATTGTTTTCTGTGTAGGAAATTGCATATTTCATGTGATTTATTTTTTTTTTTATACTTTTGGGTGTCTGGAACAGATTAATTGGATTTCCATTATTTCTTATGGGGAAAATCAATTCAGCTAACGATAAAATCGGTTAAGGACTAGCTCTCTGGAACGGATTCAAATCATTACCCGAGGGTTCACTGTAGTTTTACAGAAAACAGAAAAATAAATATAAAGGATTAATGAAATGGATAAATGAACATTTAATATCACTTTTACCTTTATTGAAGACTCTTGTTGGCGTATGGAAGACAGCGAGGAGGGGAGAGGGAGGAGAGGTTATCTCTACCACCATCACTACTACCCTCTACCACCATCACTACTACCCTCTACCACCATCACTACTACCCTCTACCACCATCACTACTACCCTCTACCACCATCACTACCACCATCACTATCACCCTCTACCACCATCACTACCACCCTCTACCAACGAGAAACAAAGCCAGAACGCATGGGATGCTTTGTGTGGGCATGGGTGGATGGTACGGCGGACCATTGTCAACTTGATGAAAACCAAGGTGGTGAGCAAAAACTGGGACAAAATTTTGATGAAAACAGTCGTCGAAAACCGAATTCAACGAAAACCAGGGCAAACGAAAACCAAGGTTCCACTGCAGAAGTATGTCACTGATGTCAGCTAGGTCTGTATACCTTGTACTTGTAGAAATAATTATTATTATAATTATTATTATAATTATTATTATTATCAGTGGACATGTAGAATTCACTTCTGTCATCTCTGCCACCCGAAACACTTCCTTCCTTCCAAAATGTTCTGCATACAAAGGGGCTTTTGGCATGTACACCCAACTACTATATTCCTCTGTACAACCATGTATCATGTCAAAATAAACTAAACATCTTAATCTTAATCTCTAACTGCCCTCCTTGCTGAAAGTCTCACCTTTGATGCAGACTCTCTCTTTGGCCTTTTACTAGACACTTATTGCACCAACTGTGAGTTTTCCTTTTTCTCTTGCACTCTCTCCTACCCCCCACTAACTCCTGCTCTCACACACTACCCTTTACTCCCTCATCACCTTTGCACATTCTACCTTTTGTACACCACTGCATGACTCTTGGGTTTACCACTTAATTTGGTTATACTATTATTGGTGGTAGGCTCTTGATTCAAGGACCCTGATTGTCTCCTATGCCCAAGGTGCTGCATGACCCCCTAGGGGCTTAGAATTTCCCAAGTGCATTCACATATTCAAATAACAGGGTATATTAAGTTAAAAAAAAAATCCATTAACTGGAATTCAGTTGAAGATCTAACCATTAGCTAAGTACAGTACAGTACTTTGTTGTACTATTCTCTGATATATTCGGGTACTATACAGTGTGGCATCTGCATGACATTAAAGAAGCAAATTCAAAACATTGATCATGGTTGCAAGTAAAAAATATATTAGGGCTAAAAAACATATGTTAAATCTTCAATCCGTCAAGACTTTTAGAGAAATGTGGCAAGGGATTTAATTTTTTTTTTTTTTTTTAGGAAATGAACAACCATATTAAAAACGAAGCATTTTTATCAATATAAAGGAATACAGTGTGTTAAATTTAGGTAAGTATTTTATAAAGAAAAGGGTTACTTCAATCAATCAATCAATCAATCAAGTTTATTCTCTATAAGGAATACAATGTGGGGTTTACAGATTTTGGTTATTGTGTGGTTTACATGTAATAAAATACTAATTACAGAGGGGGGCCACTAGGACACCTAGCATGGCTAGGCTTTTCGGGCAAACTTACATTAATTCTTAACCCTAAATTATTACAAATTTTGGAGTAAGTTGGCTAAATACATGTACTAAGTGACTAAATACTAGTTTGTGAGTTTAGCAATGTGAATGCTTTTGTTTTGGCACAATACAGTTTCTATATTGGAGTATCACAGGCAAACTTATGACTAGTTAGGAATCATTATTTTAAGATTAAGATTCGTATTTCTGTGCTTATAGTCAAATGGGTGAGTGAGTGAGTGTACGTGTGAACCACCAGGTGGTTTTTATGCAGTTAGTTGACGGGGTGTATCAAGGTGTGATTATATTGAGCAACACTGATTCCAGTTCATATTTTACATTACTTACTATGTAGATATTTGTAAGGTACTGTGAAAGTGGCAGCTGGCCTTACTGCAGAGTGGCATGTCTCATTATTCATGTGTAACGTCATAATAGTACAAAACCCAACATGAGACTGCATTTAATTATGCTAGAGCTAATTTGGGTGAGGCTACATTGAAATTACATTAGTTAGTGTTGTATCAGTACTGTGAAAATAGCTCCACCCAGTAGTACTTCCTGTTAGTTTTGTTATCCACTCAAGCCATGTATAAAAAAAAGAAAACCTGTGAGTTTTGGTGCTATATAGTGAAATCACTTCCTTTTTAAATCAGACCTCAGCGAGTTATCCAGGCAACAGTTTCGGTTATTTGGCACCAGGTGGCAAGAGCTCTCACTTTACACACTGAGTGTCCGGGTTTGTTTCCCGGCAAGGGTAGAAACATTGGACATATTTCCTTACACTGGTAAGGATTATTAATATTATTATTATTAGTAACAATAATCTTTACTAATACAAGTACATGTACAAGGTATACAGGCCTAGAAGACATCAATGACATACTCCTATATAGAAAGCTGCTTGTTATTACCTGGAGTTACCTGGAGAGAGTTCCGGGGGTCAATGCCCCCGCGGCCCGGTCTGTGACCAGGCCTCCTGGTGGATCAGAGCCTGATCAACAAGGCTGTTACTGCTGGCTGCACGCAAACCAACGTACGAGCCACAGCCCGGCTGGTCAGGAACCGACTTTAGGTGCTTGTCCAGTGCCAGCTTGAAGACTGCCAGGGGTCTGTTGGTAATCCCCCTTATGTATTCTGGGAGGCAGTTGAACAGAGCATTTCTGGTAAATTAGGTCAGTTTTGTCCCAGGATGCGACCGACACCAGTCGACTAACACCCTGGTACCTATTTTATTGATGGGTGAACATGGACAGCAGGTGTATTAAGGAAACACATGCTAATGTTTTCAGCCGTACCGGGTATCGATCCCTGGACCTCAGTGTGCGAGCTGAGCGCGCTAGCCATCGAGCTATGAGACAAAGTACTTAAACTAAATTTATTTACTGGGGAACTCTTAATAAGTAGGAAAATACTGGAAACTTATCTCAACCAATCAGTGACTTAGTAACGTTGGTAAGAACACTTTTTCATTGATATTGAAACATTAATACACCAACTGTGTTGAAAGTTACAAAGTCAAACTCCCGAGTCTTAGCTTCAGAATCTTCTACAATTAGTTGTGCCAACTTTGGCTTTTACATGTATTAAACAGCGACGAAATGGAATGTAAATATCTGTAATGCCACGGAAAATAACCTTTAAACTAGTTAAGACGACAACTTACCCTCATTCTGAACCACTGTTTCATATGGTAAAAATATTTGACTTTCTTATCAGGGCCAAGAGCCTCCTCTAACCTCTTCCTGGCACCATTGAGGTGATCCGAAGGTGAAACTGACATTTGCTGCTCTTATTCTGTCTTTCCTTGCTTCTGTGTTGGGTTTATCAGGGCCACTGACAGCTTACGCAGTATCCACCTCGGCTTCACGACTAAGTAAGGGAATTTATTTAGGTACAACTATTGTCACTCTTAGGAATAATACTCGGGGAGAAGTAAATAATGAAAATGATTGTTATAGGAATGCAGTTAGAAGCCTGAGTACATCTATAACCCACTATGATAACATGAACGTAGATTGTAATAATATTGGTAGAATTACCGACAATATGTAAAGTAAAAGGACACAAGTGCAACTAATGTGACATTTTATTGTGGCAACGTTTCGCTCCCCAGGAGCTTTGTCAAAGCTCCTGGAGAGCGAAACGTTGCCACAATAAAATGTCACATTAGTTGCACTTGTGTCCTTTTACTTTACATGAACGTAGATAAGTATGTTTATGGAGCAACTTGCATTGTGAACAGACTGACTGATGTAGTGGCCAGGCTTAGGCTTGGTTACAAGTACTTCTGGCAGTTTGGGAGACACACAGATGATGATCAAACTAAATGCAAATTATGTGATCAGGCATATGGTCACTGTCTTGAACACTATGTGCTTAATTGTCCATTTATTGAGGAATACAGAGACAGACAGTATAATAACCTATGTGACATGTCAAAATACCTTATTAATGAAAATAAGATACCAGATATACTAAGCAAATTTCCTAAATTTGCTTGTAACAGATAAGTGAACTATAGATATGTAGATATAAATCCATATGTATTCATGTTAACCCTTTGGGGCCTAGTTCCTAGGCCTTCTGTGTATCCATATGCTCTTGCGCTACCGTCCACAGGATGGATATGGGGTGCACAATAAACTATTCACTTCGGTGGCAAAATCTAATCTTTTAAATAGTCATGATAATGTGCAAATTGTAGGTGACCTTGAACCCGCATATATCTATGGAGGTGTCCTGGATCTGTGCCTTGGCTTCAACATTCCTTCTGCCAGCTGTGAATCTTCCATTGTAACAGATATATCATAAGATCATTTTTCACAGCTAACCTCCCTAGGTATTGGTAATACTATCCTTCCTGGTGGGATATTCAAACGGAAACGTTTTAATGTCCCCCTGATCAGCATGATTACTTTGTTGCACATGTGACTGACTGGTATAATTCCTATGAGTGTTCCTCTGTTGAGACCTTTAACAATGACCTTGTGAGCAGTATTCAGAACTACTTAGAGCCGCCTCTTAAACCTTCTGGAACTCTAAGTCCAACTAACTTCCATAATAACCATACCTCCTATAAAAACCATACTTATTACAATGATCCTAAACTTCGAACACTGAAACGTACTGCTCGCAGACTAGACCTAGTCCTTGCTGCTGCCAGAGAGCGTGTGACAGAGCTGCGGCAAACAGAATGGGAGAAATTTGTCAACGGTCTCAATGCTCACACCCCACTTAGCGGGGCATGGAGGGACATCAATAGAATTAAGGATAACAGAACTGGGCAGATCGCTCACCCTCATCCCTTGTAGGGCGAATGAGTTAGTCAGTGCTTGAGCTGCTACATCTAGCTAAAACAATCTTCCCAGTACCACACAGGCAAAATTAAATGACAAATATGATGCAAGGGAGAGACTTGTTTGTTTTATGCTCGGCAAGGAAGATGACTGTAACATTCCTTTCACTAACCTTGAACTTGATGCAGCACTAAGGGCAACTCCACTTCGCCTGGTGAGGATGGTATTACTTGCAATATACTCAGATTGTTGTGTCGAGTACCAGGCAATCCTTTAGTTAGTTTATTAGTTTAATATGTTTATTATGCACCCCATACCCATCCTGTGGGCGGTAGTCAAAAGATTACAGAGGTACATAATGGGTCCAGGGACTGGACCCCCAAGTTATGATAACTGAACTAGTTACAAAGGTAATGAACTCCAGGTAGATCTGGTCACAATCATGGCAAGTTACAAAGGTAATGAACTCCAGGTAGATCTGGTCAAAATCATGCAAGTTACAAAGGTAATGAACCCCAGGTAGATCTGGTCACAATCATGGCAAGTTACAAAGGTAACGAACTCCAGGTAGATCTGGTCACAATCATGGCAAGTTACAAAGGTAATGAACTCCAGGTAGATCTGGTTATAATCATGGCAAGTTACAGAGGTAATGAATCAGCCTCACTCCTATACATGGTTACAATCATGAACAAGTTACAAAGTAATGAGCCACTGACACGTCCACACCTTTACTTGAATTATATAACATGAGCTATGTAACTGGGGAGCTCTCTCAATCTTGCACCAACAGCCTCATCATTCTAGTTCCTAAGCCCAGTCAGCAAAATGCATTTCGCTCAATATCTCTTACTAGCTGCTTATGTAAAACATTCGAGAGGATGATTCTTAATCGTCTCATGTAAAGAATCAAGAAATTTTTGTCTCCCCGGTTGCATGGTTTCACGAATGGAAAGAGCGTGCATCATTGCATGACCACCTTTCTCACCCTACACACTGACAGCCCATATACTGCCTTCCTTGACCTTAAATCTGCTTTTGATGTAGCCATCCGACATGTAATCATTAGTGAACTTGCCAGAATGGATGTTGGAGGATGGCTTCTCCGCTGGATTAAAGGTTACCTGTCCAACAGAAAGTCTTCTGTGTTGTTCCAGGGTCATAGAAGTATAACTAAAGACTTTGAATTAGGAACCCCACAGGGAGGTGTGCTCAGTCCCACTCTATTCAATATTCTAATTAATGCCTTACTTAATGCTATGCCTAGCCAGCCCCATCATTACATGATTAGTTTTACTGATGATATAATGTTTCACACCACCGGATTCTCCAACACCCAGTAGAGGTTATCAACCAGGGGTTGATAATCTCTACTGATAAAACAAAGATACTCAATAGGCGTCCTCCTCGACAGAGAGGCACATTTCGCCAGATCCAGTTGCATGATGGGTCTCTTCTAGAATATGTAACCAGATACAGGTATCTGGGCTTTGAGGTCCCACTACTTGGACCTGTTGTAACGAGACTTTGTCACCAATACAAAGAAAGGCTGAGAGCACTTAGAGTTGTGGCAGGGTTTCACTCCAGGTATGGTGCTAATGTTAAAATTGTGAAAATGATGCATCTTGCTTATATTAGATCATTGGTTGATTATGCTGCGCCACTACTTGCTCTCGTGTCTGACTGGAAGCTTGGAGGGCTGGAAAAACTGCAGAACGAAGCAATGACGATCATTTTAGGATGCCCTCGTACTGCCAACATTTTAAATATGCAGAAAGAACTTGATATTCCAAGAATCAGAGATCGTATTACTGAAAGAAATATCCTAATTGGGGTTAATATGCTCAGGCAAGCCCATTTAAACCCCTGCACAGAAGCCCTCCAAACTTTCATCAGCACTGGTGAACACCCCTCCAGATGGATTGAGAAAAGTGGAACCGACCGCCGCATGAATCAGATACGTACATGATCTATGTCAAGTAAGGCAACAGCGGCACTTCTCCGCTCCATGGGATATTACACCATTCCAAACTACCATTCCTCCATTGCCCCCCAAACTACTTCATTAATCACAACCAAAGCTTCGCCTTGAAGCCAAACATGATGCCTTAAGCTGTACTGATAACTTAGTCGCACAGCATACTCTCTTACAAATTATTTCCGTTGATGGTTCTGTTCACCAATCCACTGGTGCAGGTGGTAGTGCTGCTGTTGTCATTCAGAGTTATGGCTCTCTTAAAGAAATTGGAGCACGCATCAATAACTGGGCCTCTACCCTTCAGACAGAACTGTTTGCCATACTTCTTGCACTCAAGTGCGTCCATGAATCTAAGGCTGACACTTTAATTGTAACTGATTCTCTGTCATCCATAAATGCTCTCAACTCATCAAGTATAAATTGTGGCATGCTTGTGTCAGAAGCCAGACATAGGTATGGTAGGATTGTGGACAGTAGAGTCAAAGTGCACATACTGTGGATTCCATCTCACATTGGTCTTCAGATGCATGATAGAACTGATAAATTGGCTAAGCTGTATGCTTTCAAAGAGGGAGTAGATTACAATCTTGGGTTGTCAGTTAGCAGTTTGAGAAAAATAATACGAAAAGAACTTCAACTGAATTTTATTGACTTAAGACTTAGGGAGACTGATACCAGTCAGTCCATCTATCATCATTCTATCATGCAGGAGGAGCCACACGTCTATGGTGCATCCAACAAAATAAGCCGACTCTTGGATGTCACTATTGCCTGGCTCCGGCTGGGTTACCAAGTATCTTTGGCAGGTTAAATCACCACCACCAGATGTAGACCAAACGAAATGTAAACTTTGCCAGATGGACTACTGTCACACCTTGCGTCATTATGTACTGGAGTGCGTCACACCCTGCGTCATTATGTACTGGAGTGCGTCACACCCTGCGTCATTATGTACTGGAGTGCGATAAAATTAATGAATTTAGAAAAAACTCACTCAGTAATGTTCAAGATATGTCGAAGTATTTTATCCACAGTGGTTTATTACAGACCATTATGGAAAAATACCCTTACTTTGCTCCCTGTAAATAAAGCATTACCACGTGTGTGTGTACTCACCTATTTGTGGTTGCAGGGGTCGAGTTTTAGCTCCTGGCCCCGCCTCTTTACTAGTTGCTACTGGGTCCTCTCTCTCCCTGCTCCATGAGCTTTATGAAACCTCGTCTTAAAACTATGTATGGTTCCCGCCTCCACTATGTCACTTTCTAGGCTATTCCACTGTGTGTGTGTGTCTGTCTGTGTCTGTGTATGTGTGTTAACTTGTCATGATTGTGACCAGATCTACCTTTGTAACTTGCTCAGCTATCAAAACTTCGGGGCCCAGTCCCTGGACCCATTATGTACCTCTGTAATCTTTTGACTCCCGCCCACAGGATGGGTATGGGGTGCATAATAAACATCTTAAACTAAACTATCTTATCCCTGATCTTACTTCTGTATACCTGAAAGAATCCCTTTGGGTTAGTCTTCGATTCTCTTGCAACTTTAACCTCATAATCTCTTTTTGCTTTTCTTATTCCCTTTTTTTTATTTATTTTTTTAACTGAATATATTGATTTCTTAATTGCCCCTCTCCTCCTTTGATTTGCCTATATATGCCTCTCTTTTGACCAATGAGATGACTTAATCTCTTGTTCATCCATTTAGGATCATTTTTGTTTGATCTGATTTCCCTATTTTGAACATAAGTTGTCTGAGCAGCTAGAACTATGCTCTGGAAAACGTCATATCGGCAATCATCACCACCTACCTGACCCATAGTCAGGTCATTCCAATTCAGCCCACCCAAGTAATTTTTCAGTCCTATGAAATCAGCCAAGCGGAAGTAAGGGACAGAGACTTGATTGCCATTATTAGGGGAAGTCCATGATATATTACGTATCAGATCGTCATTGTTAGTGAAGATGAGGTCCAGCGTATTTTCTAGTCTTGTAGGCTCTACTATTTGCTGGTTTAAAGTGAATTTGGTGCAGAGATTTAATAGTTCGTGTGTGTGTGTGAATTTTCATCTGAGTTGCCTCCTGGGGTGATCTTTGCTAAAACATTGTTTGCTATAAGAACATAAGAATGTAGGAACACTGCAGAAGGCCTACTGGCCCATACGAGGCAGGTCCTTATCAAAACGACATCTACCTAAAGCTACTCAAGAAAACTCCCGCACCCCCCAACACCAATCAAACCCAGCCCCTCCCACTCATATATTTGTCCAGTCTCTTTTTAAAGCTACCCAAGGTCCTAGCCTCTATCACCCCACTGGGAAGACTGTTCCACGCATCTACAACTCTGTTAGAAAACCAGTACTTACCTATGTCCTTTCTAAATCTAAATTTATCCAACTTAAATCCATTATTCCTGGTTCTTACCTGGTTCGACACCCTCAGTACTTTATTAATGTCTCCCTTGTTTATGCCCGTCATCCACTTATACACTTCAATGATATCTCCCCTCATTCTACGCCTCTCCAGAGAGTGGAGATTTAAAGCTTTAAGTCTATCTTCATACGGGAGGTTCCTTACACAGTAAATCATTTTAGTCATTCTTCTCTGTATGTTCTCTAATGAGTCTATGTCCATCCTGTAGTAAGGGGACCAAAACTGAGCAGCATAATCTAAATGAGGCCTCACTAGTGATGTATAGAGCTGTAAAATAACTTTTGGACTTCTGTTACTTATACTTCTTGAGATAAATCCAAGTAATCTGTTGGCCTTGTTGCGCACACTGAGGCACTGCTGTCTTGGCTTTAGATTTCCGCTTACCATGACTCCCAAGTCTTTTTCACATTCTGTATGACCAAGCTCTACTTCACCTAGATTGTAAAGTAAAAGGACACAAGTGCAACTAATGTGACATTTATTGTGGCAACGTTTCGCTCTCCAGGAGCTTTATCAAGCCATTACAAACAATACATGGACACAGAGGGTATATAAAGGCTCAGAGTGAGGTGAATACTAGTGAGGTACCATTTCGATGTTCACTAGTGGTAGTAGTAGTAGTGGAAGTGACAAAAGTAATACAATATGGTAGAGCAATTAAATCGTACATGAGTAAAAGGATATAAAAGCTATTACTTGGGTAACATAAAAATAGGTTGGACAAATATAAACTGGAATGAGGCAGGTTGTTTCAGTGTTCACTCTCTGTGCTTTGTGTAGTATAACAGGAGAGACTATGTGATGGCAGGGTTTACTGTTTTCAGGAGGATTCTTGCTAAGACTTCGGAGATGGTGAAGCTGCCGTTGTTTTGTTTAATTGTATTCGAAACAGCGATCAGTGAAGAGTCCAATGACAAGCTACCTTTCCTCGACGTCCTCATTCACAAAGTAGACAACAACCTAAGATTTCAAGTTTATCGGAAACCCACCAATAAAAATGATCTCACACACTTCTATTCCAGTCAAGATACCAAGACCAAAAGAGGCATCATCATCGGGTTTTTCCTAAGAGCATACCGAATTTGTAGTCCTGAGTTTCTTGACGAGGAATGTACTTACATTCACCAAACATTCACTGAGTTACAATTTCCTTCTTTTTTCATCAAAGACTGCAAGAAAAGAGCTCTTCAGATCATCAATTCTCCACGCATCAACACCGCTCCCAACAAAGTTATAATTCTTCCCAACAGCCAGGTTGCACTAAACGTCTCAAAAGTACTCTCACAAACTAACACCAGAGTCGCCATCGCTTCTACCACTTCAATAAAGGATCTAACCAGGAACCAGTCAATGCAGGAGTTTACACTATGAGGAAATGGTATGGTGATACCGACAAGATGTGGAAAAAGACACTTATGTACAGTTCAGGACATTTATTAAAGGAAACGTTTCGCCACGAGTGGCTTCTTCAGTCCTAATACAGAGAAAACTAAGAAAACACACATATATATAGTGGTGGGAGTCAGGTGAGGTGAAGCATGGGTAGAGGTGGTAATAGTAGTACTAGTAGTAATGGAACTAAGGAGGTGAGGTTAGAGAGGGACCTGCTGGCATCAAGTAACACCAGTTCCCAGGATGGGTAATATCCTCTTGCTTAGTAATTTTGAAATACTGTAACTACCGGATTTTTGCTTTATAGTGTTACTGACAGAAATTAGTGCAGCTTCAATGCATTTTCTCCGTCTTAAGTCGTCTTCTTTAATAACTAGTTTAGCTTCATTGAATTTCATGAGGTGTCCAACATCGTCTCTATGTTGAACACATGCGTTTCTGCGGTCATCATTTCTGCAAGCATTTTTGTGTTCTGCTATTCTAATGTCCAGAGTTCTGGCTGTTTCCCCTACATATACTTTGTCACACCCCCCACATGGTATAGTGTAGATTCCTGCACTTGTGCCAGAATCATGCTTGGGTTTTTGTATCAGGTTCCTAATAGTAGTTGAAGAGCTGGTGGATATTTTAGCCAGTTTTCAAATTGAAGAAAAGCCTCCAAGTTACATCGTTTTACCGGTCAGCAACGTTGCCACTAATGTTTCAAAAATGTTTGACAGAAAACTGGCTAAAATATCCACCAGCTCTTCAACTACTATTAGGAACCTGATACAAAAACCCAAGCATGATTCTGGCACAAGTGCAGGAATCTACACTATACCATGTGGGGGGTGTGACAAAGTATATGTAGGGGAAACAGCCAGAACTCTGGACATTAGAATAGCAGAACACAAAAATGCTTGCAGAAATGATGACCGCAGAAACGCATGTGTTCAACATAGAGACGATGTTGGACACCTCATGAAATTCAATGAAGCTAAACTAGTTATTAAAGAAGACGACTTAAGACGGAGAAAATGCATTGAAGCTGCACTAATTTCTGTCAGTAACACTATAAAGCAAAAATCCGGTAGTTACAGTATTTCAAAATTACTAAGCAAGAGGATATTACCCATCCTGGGAACTGGTGTTACTTGATGCCAGCAGGTCCCTCTCTAACCTCACCTCCTTAGTTCCATTACTACTAGTACTACTATTACCACCTCTACCCATGCTTCACCTCACCTGACTCCCACCACTATATATATGTGTGTTTTCTTAGTTTTCTCTGTATTAGGACTGAAGAAGCCACTCGTGGCGAAACGTTTCCTTTAATAAATGTCCTGAACTGTACATAAGTGTCTTTTTCCACAGTTTACACTATACCCTGTGGAGGCTGTGACAAGATCTACGTAGGTGAAACAGCAAGAAACCTCGACACCCGCCTCAATGAACACATATACGCATGTAGGAACGACAACTTAAACAACGCCTGTGTACAACACCGAAATTCCACCAATCATCTTATGAAATTCAGAGACGCCCAATTAGTGATAAAAGAAACTAATTTCCGCACACGCAAGTGCCTTGAATCAGCACTGATCGCTGTTTCGAATACAATTAAACAAAACAACGGCAGCTTCACCATCTCCGAAGTCTTAGCAAGAATCCTCCTGAAAACAGTAAACCCTGCCATCACATAGTCTCTCCTGTTATACTACACAAAGCACAGAGAGTGAACACTGAAACAACCTGCCTCATTCCAGTTTATATTTGTCCAACCTATTTTTATGTTACCCAAGTAATAGCTTTTATATCCTTTTACTCATGTACGATTTAATTGCTCTACCATATTGTATTACTTTTGTCACTTCCACTACTACTACTACCACTAGTGAACATCGAAATGGTACCTCACTAGTATTCACCTCACTCTGAGCCTTTATATACCCTCTGTGTCCATGTATTGTTTGTAATGGCTTGATAAAGCTCCTGGAGAGCGAAACGTTGCCACAATAAATGTCACATTAGTTGCACTTGTGTACTTTTACTTTACATATTGTCGGTAATTCTACCAACTTTATTTCACCTAGATTATAGCTTCGAGGGTTATTTTCATTACCAAGGGCAAGTACCTTACACTTATCCACATTAAACTTCATCTGCCATTTCTCAGACCAAGACATTAATTTGTTCAAATCGTCCTGGAGTTCATTGATATCCTCCTCAGAGTGAATTATACGGCCTATCTTTGTATCATCAGCAAACTTACTCATGTCACTAGTAATCCCTTCATCAAGGTCATTAATGTAAATTATGAACAAGAGAGGGCCTAAAACTGATCCTTGTGGAACGCCACTAGTGACTAATCCCCATTCAGATTTCACTCCATTAATGGTAACTCTCTGCTTTCTATTGGTAAGCCATGCCTCAATCCATGCTAGAACTTTACCTCCTATACCATGAGCTGCCACTTTTCTTAAGAGTCTCTTGTGAGGTACTCTGTCGAAGGCTTTACTAAAATCCAAATAAACAATATCATATTCCTTATCACTGTCAACTGCCTCAAATGTTCTATTGAAGAACGTCAGTAAGTTTGTCAGGCAGGAACGACCTCTCGTGAATCCATGCTGAGATTCATTTATCAAGTTATGCTCTTCAAGGTGACTTCTGATAATGTCAGCTATAATTGATTCTAATAACTTGCCCACTATAGATGTCAGGCTTATTGGACGGTAATTTGAAGGAGTGGACTTATCCCCTGATTTGAATATAGGAACCACATTAGCCATCTTCCACTTCTCTGGCACAACACTGGTAAGGATGGACGCATTGAATACACTCGTTAATGGCTGACTAAGCTCCATCTTGCATTCCTTAAGTACCCTTGAAAACAACTCATCGGGTCCCGGGGACTTATTTTGTTTCAGTTTGTCTATCTGTTTAATAACCATGTCCCTCGTGACAGTAATATTAGTTAACTTAAATTCATCAGGAACTAAATAATTGTTAATTACTGGAATCTCATTTACATCTTCCTGTGTAAAAACTGACAAAAAATAGTCATTAAATAAGGAACACATTTCCAGTTCATTATCCGTCAGCTGTCCATTCCCAGATTTCAGAGGTCCTACTTTTTCCTTCACCTTCGTCCTATACACTTGAAAGAACCCCTTTGGATTAGTCTTTGATTCATTAGCGACTCTAATTTCATAGTCACGTTTAGCCTTTCTAATCGCCTTTTTTACTTCTCTTTTAAGCTGAACATATTGGTCAGTAAGGTTAACCTCTCCTCTTCTGATGCGCCTATAAATTCCCCTTTTTCTCCCCTAATAGATGCTTTAACCTCCCGTTAACCCATTTGGGATCGTTATTATTAGACCTAATTTCTCTCTGGGGAATGTATATACTCTGGGCACTGTGTACATTATTAAGAAAACAATCATAAAAGCAGATCCCTTCATATTCATAAGTATGATTATCGTCAATAAAATCATTAGCTAGATAACCCCAATCAAGATTAGACAGATGTTCCCTAAGTCCATTATAATCGGCAGAACGAAAATCGGGGATTTTTACTGTATTATCATTATTCTTGCATTCCCAATTAATGCTAAAGGTGATGGATTTGTGATCACTTGCGCCAAGCTCTTCAGTGATCTCCAGATTATTCACTAGTGTTTCCTTATTTGACAAGACTAGGTCTAGCAAATTATTACCCCTGGTAGGTTCAGTTACACTCTGTTTCAGAAAACAGTCCTGAACTGTTTCCATGAAGTCACTGGACTCTAGATTACCTGTCAAAGAATTCCAGTCAATTTGGCTAAAGTTAAAATCCCCTACTATGACTACGTTACTGTGTCCAGAAGCCCTAACAATTTCGTCCCAAAGAAGTCTCCCTCTATCGTGATCCAAGCCTGGAGGTCGGTATATTACACCTAGAATTAGTTTTTCTTGACCCTCCACGAACTCTACCCAAACAGACTCTGTTACTGCTCCATCTATTTTTATACCTTTTTTTATGCAACAATTAATATTTTCTCGAACATACAATGCAACTCCTCCCCCCTTCCCATTACATCTATCCACATTGAATAACTTAAATCCCTGAATATTACACTCAGCAGTCATATCCCGACTCTTTAAATCATACCACGTTTCAGTTAATGCAATGATATCAAAGTTCCCAGCACATGCTACCAAACGTAGTTCATTAATTTTATTTCTTGCACTTCGACTGTTAGCATAAAATACCATCATATGTTTTTTCTTCTGCACATTTTTCCTATTCATCTTTGTTTTTACACAATTTCTGAAATTATCATTACCCAGAGTTACTCCATGACAGTTACTATTAAGATTCTTAATATCAGAGCATAAGTCAATATATCCATACTCATTATTTATCATTTCTAAACCCATACCTCTAACTAATCCTAGTTTAAAGTCCTAACAACCCCCTCAACTGAGTTAGCAAGAAAACCCACACCTGCCCTGGATAAGTGAACCCCATCCCTGGCATACCATTTTAGGTGTTTCAAGATGAAATCTCCCAGTAGTAAGATGTTTGAGGCAGGAGTTGGGGGATTTTCCAGACAGTGGTCAATTTTCTCAAGCTGCTCCTGGAATTGCTGGGAAGTTGCATCTGGAGGCTTGTATACAACTACAATGACAAGGTTTTGGTTTTCAATCCTTACCGCCAAAACTTCAACTACATCATTTGAGGTGTTTAGTAGTTTTGTGCAAATGAGCGACTCTGTGACATACAGGCCAACTTCCCCCTTGTTGCCTGTTTAGTCTGTTGCATCGGAATAGGTTATAACCTGGGACCAGTATTTCGTTGTCATAATGATCCTTTATGTGGCTCTCTGTGAGTGCGGCAAACATTGCATTTAACTCCGTGAGCAGTCCCTTGATGTAAGAAATTTGGTTGTTTTTTGACGGCTTTAGATCCTGTATATTTGCAAAGACAAATGTCGTTGTATTGGTGGAATTTAGGGGAGTTTTATTTGCTGGCTCTAATATCTGTTGTTCTGGAGTAGAGGCCAATGTCCGTGCCTCTGCTCCATAAGTTTTTTTAGTTGGTGTAGGATTATTGTCATTTCTTGCCAGTCTTTTTTCCCTCCTGGTCCTAAAAAACCTCTATCCCTGGAGAGGTTGTGGCTCTCCTCTTTTGTTTCCCATAGTCTGGCTGGTCTGTGTCTTCTAGTCCCCTTTAGATGTGCCTGGCAGTATGCATTGCAACATTTCCTTTCATGGATTGACGAGTGATATTTCTGGGTGAAATAAGTTGCAAGAAGGGAAGTTGTACTCTCCTGTTGTCATGTGGGTGCGGCATTTTTGGGGATGGTCAAAGGTGCATGTCCCACCTGTTTTACCAGATATACCATGCCTGCAGATACTTCTGTTTGCTATGATTTATTGTGGCTGCGTTCACTGTTGGTGCATTTATTTGTCCTGTTTCCTCAATATCTTTTACCCCTGTATGGACATCAGTGCCTCCACCAGGTTTTGCTGGTAGTGTGTCGACTTCCAGCATCATCCCATTTTGATCCATCTGGAGCAGTATCTCTATCTTGAACCTCTGTGGACTGAATAAGGTTGTCTTTAGTGTCCTCCAGGACAACACTAGTACCCTGACGAGCTCTATCTTCTAAGACATCACTAGGACCCTCTGGAGCACTTTCCTCCAGGACAACACTAGCACTGTCCTCCATGACAACACTAGTACCCTCAGGAGCACTTTCCTCCAGGACAACACTAGCACCCTCAGCAGTCCCCCAGGACAGCACTAGCCCCCTCAGGAGCACTGTCCAAGACAGCCCTGTCCCTACCACCCATCTTTTTTCCCATCTGTCATACCAGGTAACCCATGCTGACATGTCTTTTAAGAAGGATGTTTTATTGGTGTTCTTGTCTTTTAATATAGATGTCATTTCCTCATTCAGGTGTATCTCGTTCGGGCAGAACCAAAAACATCTCTCCGAGTTTGTCAGGTGTGGTCACTAGTTTAAAATCCCTGTATATACTATGGGACCACTGACCACATAGATGGCAAGCAATCCAGGCCTGTCTTCGTCCCTTACCCTTTCTGCAGATTACACAGATCTTCATGGCAGTGTTCATCTTAGCAATACTAGACAACTCTCCTAGCTAGCTAGTCTATAATTCTCAGATGTATTAAATTTTTTGTAACAGTTCTTCCAATTTAGCTTTATTTCCAACGAAACTGTTCGAATCCGGGTTTATTTCCACAAAAAGCGTTTGAATCCGCCATAATCCAGTGAAATCCGTTTGAATCCTCCCGAATCCAGCGAAACTAGAATCCAGTTAGTGGATCACTATATATCTTTTTTCTAATAAGCAACTTAACAGTAGATCTGTCTATCTGTATTGTAACTATTTGCTGTAGTTACTGTTTGAGTGTTTGATAGGGCGCGTAGAGCCCCGTCAGTTAGTGAAACTAGTTAGAAGTTACATTGTTTTCAATGAATCCGTTTGAATCCGGTCGTTGGATGAATGCGGGCAGATCCGGATTAGGCTCATAAAACTAGCTCATAAAACGACTACTAGAAAAAAAAATAAACAGTAATGTGTCATAATAAGCATGTACACACCTGGAGAAGAGAGGAATGTAGAGGAGAGAGATTCTGGGAGATGTTAAGCGAATGTATAGGAACCTTTGAACCAAGTGAGAGAGTACTTGTGGTAGGGGACCTGAATGCTAAAGTAGGAGAAACATTTAGAGGGGGTGTGGTAGATAAGTTTGGGGTGCCAGGTGTAAATGATAATGGGAGCCCTTTGATTGAACTTTGTATAGAAAGGGGATTAGTTATAGATAATACATATTTTAAGAAAAAGAGGATAAATAAATATACAAGATATGATGTAGGGCATAATGACAGTAGTTCGTTGAACTATGTATTGGTAGATAAAAACTTTAGTAGACTTCAGGATGTACATGTTTATAGAGGGGCCACAGATAGATCACTTTTTAGTTGTAGCTACAGTGAGAGTAAAAGGTAGATGGGTTACAAGGAAAATAGAAGCAGCAAGTAAGAGAGAGGTGAAGGTTTATAAACTAAAAGAGGAGGCAGGGTAAGATATAAACAACTATTGGAGGATAGATGGGCTAGTGAGAGTATAGGCAATGGGGTCGAAGATGTATGGGGTAGGTTTAAGAATGTACAATAAGTGTCAGGGGCCCGAGACTGTTCAACTGCCTCCCAGCATACATAAGGGGGATTACCAACAGACCCCTGGCAGTCTTCAAGCTGGCACTGGACAAGCACCTAAAGTCGGTTCCTGATCAGCCGGGCTGTGGCTCGTACGTTGGTTTGCGTGCAGTCAGCAGTAACAGCCTGGTTGATCAGGCTCTGATCCACCAGGCCGCCTGGTCACAGACCGGGCAGCGGGGGCGTTGACCCCCGGAACTTTCTCCAGGTAAACTCCAGGTAGTATATTAGTGTTCAGCAGAAGTTTGTGGTTGCAGGAAAGTGGGTGCGGGAGAGAAGAGCGATTGGTGAAATGATGATGTAAAGAGAGTAGTAAGGGAGAAAAAGTTAGCATATGAGAGGATTTTACAAAGTAGAAGTGATGCAAGAAGGGAAGAGTATATGGAGAGAAAAAGAGAAGTTAAAAGAGTGGTGAAGCAATGTAAAAAGAGAGCAAATGAGAGAGTGGGTGAGATGTTATCAATAAATTTTGTTGAAAATAAGAAAAAGTTTTGGATTGAGATTAATAAGTTGAGGAAGCCTAGGGAACAAATGGATTTGACAGTTAAAAATAGGAGAGGAGAGCTATTAAATGAAGAGTTAGAGGTATAAGGAAGATGGAGGGAATATTTTGAGGAATTGTTAAATGTTGATGAAGATAGGGAAGCTGTGATTTCGTGTATAGGGCAAGGAGGAATAACATCTTGTAGGAGTGAGGAAGAGCCAGTTGTGAGTGTGGGGGAAGTTTATGAGGCAGTGGGTAGCATGAAAGGGGGTAAGGCAGCTGGGATTGATGGGATAAAGACAGAAATGTTAAAAGCAGTTGAGGGATATAGTTTTGGAGTCGTTGGTGCTATTATTTAATAAGTGTATGGGAGAGGGTTAGGTACTTAGGGATTGGCAGAGAGCATGCATAGTTCCTTTGAATAAAGGCAAAGGGGATAAAAGAGAGTGCAAAAATTATAGGGGAATAAGTCTGTTGAGTATACCTGGTAAAGTGTATGGTAGAGTTATTATTGAAAGAATTAAGAGTAAGACATAGAGTAGGATAGCAGATGAACAAGGAGGCTTTAGGAAAGGTAGGGGGTGTGTAGACCAAGTGTTTACAGTGAAACATATAGGTGAACAGTATTTAGATAAGGCTAGAAGTTTTTTGTGGCATTTATGCATTTAGAAAAGGCATATGACAGGGTGGATAGGGGGGGCAATGTGGCAGATGTTGCAGGTGTATGGTATAAGGGGTAGGTTACTGAAAGCAGTGAAGAGTTTTTACGAGGATAGTGAGGCTCAGGTTAGAGTATGTAGGAGAGAGGGAGATTATTTCCCAGTAAAAGTAGGCCTTAGACAAGGATGTGTGACGTCATCATGGTTGTTCAATATATTTATAGATGGGGTTGTAAGAGAAGTGAATGTTAGGGTCTTGGCAAGAGGTGTGGAGTTAAAAGATAAAGAATCAAACACAGAGTGGGAGTTGTCACAGTTGCTCTTTACTGATGACACGGTGCTTTTGGGAGATTCTGAAGAGAAGTCACAGAGGTTGGTGGATGAATTTGGTAGGGTATGTAAAAGAAGAAAATTAAAAGTGAGTATAGGAAAGAGTAAGGTTATGAGGATAATAAGATTAGGTGACGAAAGACTGGATATCAGATTGGAGGGAGAGAGTATGGAGGAGGTGAATGTACTCCGATATTTAGGAGTGGACGTGTCAGCGGATGGGTCTATGAAGGATAAGGTGAATCATAGAATTGATGAGGGGAAAAAGGTGAGTGGTGCACTTAGGAGTCTGTGGAGACAAAGACTTTGTCCGTGGAAGCAGAAAGGGGAATATATGAGAGTATAGTTGTACCAACACTCTTGTATGGGTGTGAAGCATGGGTGATGAATGTTGTAATGAGGAGAAGGCTGGAGGCAGTGGAGATGTCATGTCTGAGGGCAATGTGTGGTGTGAATATAATGCAGAGAATTCGTAGTTCGGAAATTAGGAGAAGGTGTGGGATTACCAAAACTATTATCCAGAGGGCTGAGGAAGGGTTGTTGAGGTGGTTCGGACATATAGAGAGAATGGAACAAAACAGAATGACTTCGAGTGTATAAATCTGTAGTGGAGGGAAGGCGGGGTAGGGGTCAGCCTAGGAAGTGTTGGAGGGAGGGGGTAAAGGAGGTTTTGTGTGCAAGGGGCTTGGACTTCCAGCAAGCGTGCATGAGCGTATTTGATAGGAGTGAATGGAGACAAATGGTTTTTAATACTTGACGTGCTGTTGGAGTGTGAGCAAAGTAACATTTATGAAGGGATTCAGGAAAACCGGCAGGCCAGACTTGAGTCCTAGAGATGGGAAGTACAGTGTCTACACTCTAAAGGAGGGGTGTTAATGTTGCAGTTTTATAACTGTAGTGTAAAGCACACCTCTGGCAAGACAGTGATGGAGTGAATGATGAAAGTTTTTCTTTTTCGGGCCGCCCTGCCTTGGTGGGAATCGGCCGATGTGTTAATAATAAATAAAAATAATGTGTTCAGTTTGATACAGAAAGTATAACTTGCATGTTTGGGCGCCGATGGCTTCAATATATGGAGATTACTGGATGAATAATGATTTTCATTGTGTATATTGCGACCGTGCTAAGTTGAAGTAATACTTCAAGAAAAGTATGGCTTATTTATATCGATGAGGTCCACCATCTACCTGCTTAAAATTCAGGTAAATACCAAAATATTTTCAGTCAGTCTGGAGGGTCGGTCTAACCGCTGATCTCTCGAGAGGTCAGCATTTTCGCCCAATTTTCGAAGGGGCTGGCATGATTCTTCACGAGATAAGGGTCCCCGAGCTCATTAAACTTAATTTAATAGATGTTACACTCAGGAATGCATCTGTGCCTCTTCCTGCATCATTTTTGCACTTAATGAACGAAAATAAAAAACGAAACATATCACAAATAGCTAACTATCCTAAAGCCATATAAATTTTCTTTTATCAAGTCAATGATAGAACTTGTCGAAAAGAAATTAAGATAAAAATTACTTGTTTTATTTGATGATCTTGTTCACATTTGGACTTTTGCTAATGCCTTCGAGAAGGATTTTGTGAGTAGCCAAACATTTGAAAGGTAAAAACTTCTGTGTGAGTTTCGGACGACCCATAAACCCGAAACATACACAAATAACCCGCACATAAAAGAGAGAAGCTTACGACGACGTTTCGGTCCGACTTGGACCATTGACAAAGTCAATGGTCCAAGTCGGGCCGAAACGTCGTCGTAAGCTTCTCTCTTTTATGTGCGGGTTATTTGTGTATCGTTCCAGTCACGGTATTGTGCCTTTTTGTTATTTAACCCGAAACACTTTTGTCAATAGAATTGGGAGACACCGGTCTCGATATTCCTGACCTGGCTGTGAACTTACAGGTCGGTTGCCATGGAGGGTCCAGACAACAAGAAGTCTCGAGACTAGGGCGAGTATAAAGGTACAAACAAGATGGACGACCATCAGTATACTTCACCGCTTATACAACTATGGTGATAATACAGAGGCCTAAAGTCACCTTCAGTATAGCAAACATTTCCTTAAATTAGGATATAACATGACATAGATTTCCACTGAAGATGTTATCCTAAAATATGGTAACATTACTGAAGCCTATTGTAACAATTTGGAAAGGAGCTTGAACAATTTGGCAATTTTGAAAAATAACCTCTTAGGATATGGTTAAATCAGAATTATATTCAAGTCCTAAGAGTGCTACCATCTGTCCATTTTGATAACTTGGTGTGAAATCAGAATAATATTCAATAACTTTGTGTTTAATAACAACAGCCTGGCTGGTCAGCTTGCAGACCACGATTAATGGACTGAGGTTCGTCTCTCACTCCAGTTCATATGCAGCGCTGTATAGCCCTTGTGCTTTAGTGCTTCTTTTATATAATAATAATAATAATAATAATAATAATAATAATAATAATAATGAGTTCGTCTCATCACTACACTGCTATCATCATCACTAGTCACCGCTATCATCATCACTAGTCACCGCTATCATCATCACTAGTCACCGCTATTATGATCACTAGTCACCGCTATTATCATCACTAGTCACCGCTATTATCATCACTAGTCACTGCTATTATCACTAGTCATCGCTATTATCACTACAATCACTGCTATTATCATCACTACAGTCACCCCTATTATCATCACTAGTCACTGCTATTATCATCACTAGTCACCCCTATTATCATCACTAGTCACTGCTATTATCATCACTACAGTCATCGCTATTATCATCACTACAGTCACTGCTATTATTATCACTAGTCACCGCTATTATCATCACTACAGTCAATGCTATTATCATCACTACAGTCATCGCTATTATCATCACTACAGTCACTGCTATTATTATCACTAGTCACCGCTATTATCATCACTACAGTCAATGCTATTATCATCACTACTGCCATTTCTCTTATCATCACTACAGTCACTGCTATTATCATCACTATCATTTCTCTTATCACTACAGGCACTGCTATTATCACTACAGGCACTGCTATTATCATCACTATTGTCATTTCTCTTATCATCACTACAGGCACTGCTATTATCATCACTAGAGTCACTGCCATCACCTCTACAGTCACTGCTATTGTCATCGAACTAAAGCTAAAGGAATATTACAGGAGTTAAGAAACGCAAGAACTAAAAGCCATAAATGAAACTGAAAGAAACCCAAAGTATTTCTTTTATGCCAAATCAAAGTCTAGAACAACATCCAGTATTGGGCCCCTACTTAAACAAGATGGGTCCTACACAGATGACAACAAGGAAATGAGTGAGCTACTCAAGTCCCAATATGACTCGGTTTTTAGCAAGCCGCTAACCAGACTGAGAGTCGAAGATCTAAATGAATTTTTAATGAGAGAGCCACAGAATTTGGTAAGCACAAGTCTATCTGGAGTTTACCTGGAGAGAGTTTCGGGGGTCAACGCCCCCGCGGCCCGGTCTGTGACCAGGCCTCCTGGTGGATCAGCGCCTGATCAACCAGGCTGTTGCTGCTGGCTGCACGCAAACCAACGTACGAGCCACAGCCCGGCTGATCAGGAACTGACTTTAGGTGCTTGTCCAGTGCCAGCTTGAAGACTGCCAGGGGTCTGTTGGTAATTCCCCTTATGTGTGCTGGGAGGCAGTTGAACAGTCTCGGGCCCCTGACACTTATTGTATGGTCTCTTAACGTGCTAGTGACACCCCTGCTTTTCATTGGGGGGATGGTGCATCGTCTGCCAAGTCTTTTGCTTTCGTAGTGAGTGATTTTCGTGTGCAAGTTCGGTACTAGTCCCTCTAGGATTTTCCAGGTGTATATAATCATGTATCTCTCCCTCCTGCGTTCCAGGGAATACAGGTTTAGAAACCTCAAGCGCTCCCAGTAATTGAGGTGTTTTATCTCCGTTATGCGCGCCGTGAAAGTTCTCTGTACATTTTCTAGGTCGGCAATTTCACCTGCCTTGAAAGGTGCTGTTAGACATTATCCTGACGCCAATTGACTTCAAACAGGCGATAAATGACATGCCCATTCACTCTGCCCCAGGGCCAGACTCATGGAACTCCCTGTTCGTCAAGAACTGCAAGAAGCCCCTATTATGTGTTTTTAGCATCCTATGGAGAGGGAGAATGGACACTGGGGTTGTTCCACAGTTACTAAAAATAACAGCCATAGCCCCACTCCACAAAGGGGGCAGTAAAGCAATAGCAAAGAACTATAGACCGATAGCTCTAACGTCCCTTATAAAAATCTTTGAAAGGGTTCTAAGAAGCAAGATTGCCTCTCATCTAGATACCCATCAGTTACACAACCCAGGGCATCATGGGTTTAGAGCAGGTCACTCCTGTCTCTCCAACTACTGGACCACTATGACAAGGTCCTGGATGCTATAGAAGAGAAACAGAATGTACCTGTAATATACACACTTTGCAAAAGCCTTCGACAAGCATGACCATGGTGTGATAGCGCACAAACTATGTGATAAAGGAATAACAGGAAAAGTTGGTAGATGGATCTATAATTTTTTGACAAATAGAACACAAAGAGTAGTAGTCAACAGAGTAAGGTCTGAAGTGGCTACAGTGAAAAGCTCTGTTCCACAAGGCACAGTACTCACCCGCATCTTGTTCCTCATCCTCATATTGGACATAGACAGGGATATAAGCCACACTGCCGTGTCTTCCTTTGCAGATGTCACTTGAATCTGCATGACAGTGTCCTCCATTGAAGACACTGCAGGGCTCCAGGCAGACATCAACCAAATCTTTAAATGGGCTGCAGAAAACAATATGAAGTCTAATGATAAGGAATTTCAACTACTCCAATATGGTAAACATGAGGAAACTAAAACTTCATTGGAGTGTAAAACAAATTCCAACCACACAATAGAGCAAAAAACTAACATCAAAGACATGGGAGTGTTCATGTAAGAAGATCTCACCTTGAAGGACCATAACATTGTATCAATTGCATCTGCTAGAAAAATGACAGGATGGATAATGAGAACCTTCAAAACCAGGGATGCCAAGCCCATGATGACACTCTTCAGATCACTAGTTCAATCTAGGCTGGAATATTGCTGCACCTTAATAGCACCTTTCAAGGCAAGTGAAATTGCTGACCTAGAAAATGTACAGAGAACCTTCACAGCACTCATAACTGAGATAAAACACCTCAATTTCTGGTAACGCCTGAAGTTCCTAAACCTGTACTCCCTACAATGCAGGCGGGAGAGATTAGAGTGATTAGTACCAAACTTGTGCACGAAAATCACTCCCTACGAAAGCAAAAGACTCGGCAGACGATGCAACACCCCCCCAATGAAAAGCAGGGGTGCCACTAGCACGTTAAGAGACAACACAATAAGTGTTAGGGGCCCAATACTGTTCAACTGCCTCCCAGCATACATAAGGGGGATTACCAATAGACCCCTGGCTGTCTTCAAGCAGGCACTGGACAAGCACCTAAAGTCATTAACTGACCAGCCAGGCTGTGGTTCTTATGTTGGATTGTGTGTGGCCAGCAGTAACAGCCTGGTTTATCAGGCCCTGATCCATCATGAGGCCTGGTCACAGACCGGGCTGCGGGGGCGTTGAACCCCGGAACTCTCTCCAGGTATGTATGCTGGGAAGCAGTTCAACAGTCTAGCAGTGAATTTAGTGATGATAATAGCACTGACAATAGTGATAATAATATCAGTGATAGTGGTGATAAAAGCAGTTGCTGTAGTGATGATAGCAGTGACTGTAGTGACAATAGCCAACAACAACATAACTGTCTTTAACTACAATATCAAATTTTTAAGCAAACAATACGATGACCTAAATTCTAAATTACTAAATTCCCTGCATGCCAGTATGTCACTGAAACCTGGCTAAAACCTGATACTACAGATGTCTATGCCATTCCTGGCTACACAGCCATACACAACTGTAGGCCAGATCAATAAGGGGGTGGCACAGCTGTACACTACTCAGATCAACTAGAATGTATCACTAATACTTGCACAAGGGATGAACATGGGGAATATATAATAGCTAAATTCAAATCCAAAAACCTACAAAAACCTCTCACAGTGATAAACATCTACAGAGTACCACAGTCAAACATTAGCCGTTTTAGTGAAAACCTAGGAAGTACGATAACTGATGCACGCATGAATAAAGATCACTTACTACTCTCAGGTGACTTCAATATAAATCTCCTGCAAGACCAGGACCCACACGTTACTGAATTCACAAACAGTATGAGTAACTGCTTGTTGCTACCAACAGTAACAAAACCTACAAGAATTACAGAGACTAGTGTTTCCCTACTAGACCACATCTGGACCAACACCATATCCCCTTTAAAATCAGGCATAATCACAGATAATACCACAGACCACTACCTTACCTTCCTCATAACTAATCTAGGCAAATTACCCCAAGACACTACTAAAGTCACTTTCAGACTTCACAATGAGGCAGCCATTAATAACTTCACAACAGCAGTGACAAACATTGACTGGTATACTGAGCTAGAAATCTATACAGATATTGACGAATGTATTAATAATTTTCTAAAAAAAAGACCCAATACCTCTATAACAAGCACTGCCCTAAAAAACTAAACAGATGACAGCTAAGAGACTGAACAGTGCCTGGCTAACACCCAGCATCCTCAAATCCATAAATACAAAGCACCAATATGAAAAACAGTACAGAATGGGTCACATAACCAGAGACCAAACAAAACGTTACTCGTCAATCCTAACCAGCCTGATAAGAAGGGCTAAAAAATTGTATTATGAGAACAGATTATTCAACTTAAAAGGTGATATAAAAAAGACCTGGAAAACCCTATCAGAAATTCTAGGAACAAAAAAGATATCACAAAATAGCACAACTGAATCAACAAAACCAGATGAACCCCAACTCCCACCAACTGAAACAGCAAACAGACTCAATGATTTCTTCTCCACCATAGGAAAAAACCTTGCCAATAAAATCCCAAGCTCAAATACCCCACCCAATTACTACCTCACTGGCAACTACCCGAACACACTGTTCCTAGCTCCGACTAACCCAACAGAAGTCTCCCTTATTATCAACACACTAAAAAACAAGACAGGAGATTTAAATACCTTACCACCCTTCATATACAAAAAAGCGTCGCAATTGCTGTCACCAATCATTGCAACACTCTTTAACAAATAAATCGAATCCTCTACCTTCCCTACAGTTCTCAAAATAGCGAGGGTCACCCCTATCCATAAAGGAGGAGACCAAACAGACTTGAATAACTATACGCCAATATCCAACTTACACCCTCTCTGAAATCTTTGAAAAATTAATTCATAAGCGAATCTGTTCCTACCTCATCTCTCACAACATACTAAGTCCCTGTCAGTTTGGGTTCAGGCCTAATAAAAATACGAATGATGCTATTATACACATTCTAAAACAAATATACACTGCACTCGAGAAAAAAGAAGTCCCATTGGGGATCTTCATTGATTTACGTAAAGCTTTTGATACAGTTGACCATGACTTGCTCCACATAAAATTGTTGCACTATGGTATAAGAGGGCACTCCCTCAACTACCTAAAGTCATACCTCAGCAACAGAAGCCAATATGTGTACACAAATGGAGCAAACTCTTCTGCACAACCAATTACAGTTGGTGTCCCACAGGGAAGTGTCCCTGGCTCTCTTCTCTTTCTCGTTTGCATAAATGACCTACCAAATGCATCGCAACTACTCAAACTCACACTATTTGCAGATGACATTACATACGTCTTCTCTCACCCCAAGCCCAGTCATGCTAGCCAATACATACTGTGAATACCGAATTACAGAAAATATCTTACCTGGATGAGGACTAACAAACTTATTCTCAACACTGACAAAACCTACTTCATTCAGTTTGGTAACAGAGCTACAGATGTCCCTCTTAACATAATGATAAACGGATCACCTATCACAAAGCTCACAGAGGAAAAATTCTTAGGAATCCACCTTGATAATAGACTCAAATTTCAAACACATATACAGCAAATTTCCAAGAAAATTTCCAAGACCGTAGGCATACTATCGAAGATACGGTACTATGTTCCACAGTCAGCCCTCCTGGCCCTATATCACTCACTTATTTACCCCTATCTCACCTATGGAATTTGTGCATGGGGCTCAACAACAATAAACCATCTCAGACCATTAATTACCCAACAAAAGGCTGCAGTCAGAATGATAAATTCCCACTAAAGGCAGCACACTCCACCAATATTCAAAACTCTAAACCTACTCACCATACAAAACATCCATACTTATTATTGTACCTACTACATACATAGAACACTTAACTCGGATATAAACCCTCCCCTCAAATGTCTCCTTACCAACCTCAACAGAATACATGACCATAACACAAGGCACAGATCACTCTCTGATGTTCCTCATGTCCATCTCACACTATGCAAAAACTCAATACACATGAAAGGCCCAAAAATCTGGAATTCATTACCTGTGAATATAAAAGAAACACTGTTTATAAATTCAAGTCTCTACTTAAAAATCACTTACTCACCCACAACTAAATAAATACTGAATAATTGTATCTCATAAATGTTTAACCTGTGATGCAATCAAACTTTGTTATTTTTAATTACATTACCATTCTGTTGAATGCTCAGCAACACAGTAAATGACCATATGACCTGTCTTTGAAATACTCATTTGTGTTTAATTGTTATCTGTTTACAATAATGTTTACCACTGAATATATCATTGCTTAGTTAATCTTAAGTTAATTTTAAGCCTGTCCATAATGCTCTGCATACAAGGGGCTTTGGCATGTTACACTTAATCACTGTATTTTTTTGTACTTCAATGTATCATGTTCAAATAAATAAATAACTAAATAAATAAATAGCAGTGAAAGCAGTGATGATAATAAGTGACTGTATTGGTGATAAAAGCTGTGACTGTAGTGATGATAATAGCAGTGACTAGTGGTTATAGCAGTGACTCGTAATGATAATAGCAGTGACTCGTGATGATAATACCAGTGACTAATGATAATACCAGTGACTAGTGATGATAATACCAGTGACTAGTGATAACAGCAGTGACTCTAGTGATGATAACAGCAGTGACTCTAGTGACAATAACAGCAGTGACTAGACATGATACAAGTGAATGTAGCTATAATAAGGGTGATAGCAGTTATGGTTATAGTAAAGGCAGTAGCTATATTTATTGCAACTAAAGTGGATGTAAAAAGACAGTGACATGATTATAGTATTAGTGTCTTATTTGTGCTAATAGTCAGTACTATTTGCACCAATACTGTAGAAACTTACTGGGAGACCAAATAACTTCCACAGGGTAATAGTATGAGCCCTTAACAAACAAACAAACAAAAACACACACACACCTATCTATCTAGTTGGTAGAGGTATTATTATTATTATTATAATCAAAGGGAAGCACTAAACCCGTAGGATTATACAGCGCCTGGGGGGGAGGATGTGGAAGGCATTCAGGCTTAATTCGGGGAACTGGAGCACAGATCCAATTCCCTAAATCAAGAGCCCCTCACCAACATCAAGGACCCTTCCTGAGGGGTTGGTAGAGGTAGCAACTGTACATAATACATTTACCCTTCAAGGAAGGTTTAGGTAGGTTTATAGTTAGTAATTAATGTTAGAATTAAAGAAGTAACCTTAGATATTAATAATGTAGTCCTAGGACCTTAACATAGGTAGGCTTAGGCCTTTAATATAGGGGAATATTAGGTCATATTACCTAGGGAGAACTGGCAACCCCATGCTCGAACTAAGGTGGGAGTCAGAGAGACGCCAGCTCTTCTCTGGGAGAACAGACACCATAGAGACAAAATGTGCCATGTCAAGCAGCACAGAGAACAGGCATTCATACACTTTGGCAGGAGACCACAAAATCATAGAGGCTTCCCAAAGTATTGTGGATACTTGTCTCTACCCAGGCCCACCCGTAGTAAGACAAGACCTTTCATTTCTTTCAGCATTGGTTGGCCAATGATATTCTGGGGAAATGTGGGTTATAGTCGATCTGTGGGGTCTTGAGCAGACGGACACTTGAAGACCAGATAAGTCCATCACTGCATGTGGTGTCCTGAGAATGAGGGACCAGAGGACTCAACACCACCAAGCGAGTTAGTCCTTCATTTGTGCATGTAGTTAGGAATATCCTGAAAGAACAGCTCCATATGGAAATGTGTCATAAAAGCCTCTTGTTAGTCTGGGATGACTAATCTCAGTTTCTGTGTCAACAGTACTTGCCAGGGTGAGCAGCTCACAAGGAGGCAGTCCAGACAAATTTCCATAAATACTGTGTCTATTATTTCAGTAATCACAAGCAAATATTAATCAATATGTCACCCTGCCTCGGTGGGAGACGGCCGACTTGTTGATAAAAAAAAAAAAAAAAAAAAAAAAAAAGAAAATGTAACTTTCAAATAAATGACTCATTCACAGTGTAGCATTTTTAAAATAAAGAAAATGTAAGAAATCGTTAAATATTATATATCAAATATCAACGTGCACGCAGAATTTACCTCCAATGGCGTCACCGCTCTACTGCCCTTATTTTACCTTCACATCTTGCTGATGGATCCTCCTTTAACCCAGACTCTCTAGTTGACTTTTTGGCAGCAACTGATTTGCTGCACAAACTCTGATGATGATGCCTCTAGCACTCCTCACAGCCCCTTCTACCTTTTACTTCAATCTCTTGCTACCCACCCCTGCACTATCCACTTCCCTGCTACACTCCATGACCTAACAATAATGCACCTCCCTCTTGCTACCCAATACCCCTGCACCCTTCCTTGCCCTGCTGAGCTGTATGACCCTTGTAGGTTTAGTGCTTCTATTAGATAATAATATCAAGATAAAATTGGAGCATGCAGCACAAGCATAGAAAATGTTTTCTCAACCACAGGGCTAGCCTTAAGCTGACTGGACCGACTGCTCCCAATTGGGCTCTGCGCCTATTAGGGCCTCACGCTAGAATGTAATCTACTTTCGGTTTGTCAAGTAATAAAAAGGAGGCTTTGGATATAATATGTAATGTGATATACAAATATGTGAAGTGATATACAATCTGATGTGATATACAAATTTTGTTTGTTACTTGTAGACTTACATGTACGCAATTTTATATTAAAATGTAGCTTACATTTGTTTGGTCTATTAACTCGCATGCAATTTTTAAGTGCATAGTTTGATTGCTTGTCATACATGGGCGCCCACCAAAATTGTTCCCATTGGGCCCCACACCTCCCAAGGCTGGCTCTGCTCAAACACATAAGAAAACTTGAAGATTACAAACTGATTATTAGGGCAGGCTTGAAGAGCTGCAACCTCAACACTGGAGGCTTGAAGAAACAGAGGGAACATGCTCATAACATGCAAGATACTTGAAGGTACAGTACTTTAACTGTAGACATACTTTTTGAAAGGGGTGGCACTGCGAGACAAAGGTGTAAGTTATAAAATTAAAGCAAGAAATCTGTGAAGGAACATCTACACTGTGAGGGAAGTTAGAGGAATGAAACAGGGAAGGAGGAAGTAGATAACAATATGAATAGTTAAAGTGGGTCATACAGTGCTGAGGTTGCAGAACCAACTCTACACATAAATCCATACATTAATATAGCAAAGTTCAATGCGATTAAGAGTCATCACAATCATCATTATTATTATAATCAAAACCAAGCACTAAACACACTAGGGTCACCACACTCATCAGTAAATGATTAAACCTAAGGGCTAAGAGTTGGAGCATAATCCTTCTGCAAATACAAGTAGGTAAGTATCAAAGAGGTATACCATCTTTTAGGAGTGAAGAAGAACAGAATGTAAGTGTGGGGAGGTACGTGAGGCATTACGTAGAATGAAAGGGGGTAAAGCAGCTGGAACTGATGGGATCATGACAGAAATGTTAAAAGCAGGGGGGCATATAGTGTTGGAGTGGTTGGTACTTTTGTTTAATAAATGTATGAAAGAGAGGAAGGTACCTAGGGATTGGCGGAGAGCATGTATAGTCCCTTTATATAAAGGGAAAGGGGACAAAAGAGATTGTAAAAATTATAGAGGAATAAGTTTACTGAGTATACCAGGAAAAGTATACAGTAGGGTTATAATTGAAAGAATTAGAGGTAAGACAGAATGTAGGATTGCGGATGAGCAGGGAGGCTTCAGAGTGGGTAGGGGATGTGTAGATCAAGTGTTTACATTGAAGCATATATGTGAACAGTATTTAGATAAAGGTAGGGAAGTTTTTATTGCATTTATGGATTTAGAAAAGGCATATGATAGAGTGGATAGAGGAGCAATGTGGCAGATGTTGCAAGTATATGGAATAGGTGGTAAGTTACTAAATGCTGTAAAGAGCTTTTATGAGGATAGTGAGGCTCAGGTTAGGGTATGTAGAAGAGAGGGAGAATGCTTCCCGGTAAAAGTAGGTCTTAGACAGGGATGTGTAATGTCACCATGGTTGTTTAATATATTTATAGATGGGGTTGTAAAAGAAGTAAATGCTAGGGTGTTCGGGAGAGGGGTGGGATTAAATTATGGGGAATCAAATTCAAAATGGGAACTGACACAGTTACTTTTTGCTGATGATACTGTGCTTATGGGAGATTCTAAAGAAAAATTGCAAAGGTTAGTGGATGAGTTTGAGAATGTGTGTAAAGGTAGAAAGTTGAAAGTGAACATAGAAAAGAGTAAGGTGATGAGGGTATCAAATGATTTAGATAAAGAAAAATTGGATATCAAATTGGGGAGGAGGAGTATGGAAGAAGTGAATGTTTTCAGATACTTGGGAGTTGACGTGTCGGCGGATGGGTTTATGAAGGATGAGGTTAATCACAGAATTGATGAGGGAAAAAAGGTGAGTGGTGTGTTGAGGTATGTGTGGAGTCAAAAAATGTTATCTATGGAGGCAAAGAAGGGAATGTATGAAAGTATAGTAGTACCAACACTCTTATATGGATGTGAAGCTTGGGTGGTAAATGCAGCAGCGAGGAGACGGTTGGAGGCAGTGGAGATGTCCTGTCTAAGGGCAATGTGTGGTGTAAATATTATGCAGAAAATTCGGAGCGTGGAAATTAGGAGAAGGTGTGGAGTTAATAAAAGCATTAATCAGAGGTGGTTTGGTCATTTAGAGAGAATGGATCAAAGTAGAATGACATGGAAAGCATATAAATCTATATGGAAAGGAAGGAGGGGTAGGGGTCGTCCTCGAAAGGGTTGGAAAGAGGGGGTAAAGGAGGTTTTGTGGGCAAGGGGCTTGGACTTCCAGCAAGCGTGCATGAGCGTGTTAGATAGGAGTGAATGGAGACGAATGATACTTGGGACCTGACGATCTGTTGGAGTGTGAGCAGGGTAATATTTAGTGAAGGGATTCAGGGAAACCGGTTATTTTCATATAGTCGGACTTGAGTCCTGGAAATGGGAAGTACAATGCCTGCACTTTAAAGGAGGGGTTTTGGGATATTGGCAGTTTGGAGGGATATGTTGTGTATCTTTATACGTATATGCTTCTAAACTGTTGTATTCTGAGCACCTCTGCAAAAACAGTGATAATGTGTGAGTGTGGTGAAAGTGTTGAATGATGATGAAAGTATTTTCTTTTTGGGGATTTTCTTTCTTTTTTGGGTCACCCTGCCTCGGTGGGAGACGGACGACTTGTTGGAGAAAAAAAAAAAAAAAAAAAAAAAAGTATCACCTCCTCAAACAATACTTGAAGGAATAAACAAACAAATGAAATTGTTCTTTATTTGTGGAAGAAGCATGAAAGAGGTCATTTACACGAGTTAAGAAGCACCTTGTAAGTGTAATACAGGAACTAACTGCTTCCTTGTCAGTTCAGCCAGGCCTCTTACCTGCTCTACCTCATCTGGCAAATATAAATATGTCCTTAGCACTTGTAATTATTTATTAATGAAAATGTGTAATTGTATGACCACAAATTGGTCTACAAACAACTTACCAACTAAAGATTTTGCTAACTTTGCAAATCTGTTGATGCTATGTACTGTGCTGCTCAAATGTCTTTTTATCCAGTAGGTGGAAGTTACAGTATGGAAGAATGATTTACAAGTATTTAAAACTATTAAAAGTTTTGTATTACTATGACTTAAACATATGGACATTATGTACAAAACATTCAAAGATGCCTGGAATATTGACTGACACATGGTCAAGTGTGTTTTCACGCAGATACTCAAGACTGCCAATACAAAGGTTTAACTAGAATACTCACTAAATACAAAATTTACACTACCAAATTGTCACTGGTTTAACTTGCCTTAGATTTATGCATACTCTAATTGCAGATTTACATTAAATACAAATAATTCATATATCTGCAGGTGTTAATGAATTGTATCCAATGTTCTGGAGCATTAATTGTTTGCATATTGATTGCCAGTGCATAATAGAAGCAAGACCCAACAGTCATTATTGCATATTTTACAGAGAAGAAATATATTTTGAAACATTAATGAAAAAACAACATATTTCATATATATTAAAATCTGCCTATAGTATTCAATAAAGTATAATCATATGGTAGGTTATATAACCTATGCAACACACATGTAAAGCAAAACAATGAGACTTTATGTGATTGATAAACACATGAATTACATGAAAATGAGTAACATGATATTTAAAGTGTAAAATGACACAACACTGCACTGAAAAAAGATAAATTTTACACTTCTTCACATGCTCTTAATTTTTGAGGAAACTCTTTGCCACTATGGTGCAAAATAAGATGGTACATAAAATTTACTTAGATACTTTGATTACCAGTCTACTCCCTAATAAGTCTTCAAAAGAAAACAAATTCTAGTGTCATTTTTTTTTTTGCATAATGTATCACATATGCTGATATTACTATATGTAATCTGTGTCATTACTTGCCAGTTTCTTTGTTTTTTTATAAACTATTCTTCCCTCTTTCTTTGCCTTCTAAGCAAAAGCTGCTTTGATAAAGTTTTTCCAATCAGATTCAAGAAGATCACTGATGAAAACTGATTGAAATACTCCCTAATCAACTCATTATGTATGTATGTACAGTGGAACCTCGGCTTACGAATGCCCCACCATGTGAGTTTTTCAGGATACGAACAATTGCTCGGTTGATTTTTTGCTTCTGGATACAAACGAAATTTCAGGATGCGAACTTTTCCCTCCTGGGAGGTTCCTTGGTGAGGGGCTCTTGATCTAGGGAAATGGATCTGTGCTCCAGTTTCCTAAATTAATAATAATAATAATTATAATACGTACGTGCTACTACTACTAATAATACGCATATAATAATAATATGTATAATAATAATAATACGTAATACTATAATAATAATTATAATAAAACTATAATAAGTGAGTTTCAGAACGCCAACAGGAGTTGGCAGACTGAGTACCAAAACAATGCTCACTGTCAGTGCACGTGTGCTTACGGAGCTTATCTTGCGGTGGAAGGAATTCTCGTGTTTTCCTTACGTTTCATGCAGTTATTTTGCCAAATTTCTTTTTTCTAACCATGGGTCCTAAGAAAGCAAGTGCAAAAGACAGTGCTGAGAAGAAAAAGAGGATGATTTCCATGGTCTTAAAGCAGGAAATCATGGATAAACAAAAAAGAGGTGCGAGGGTTAAGGACTTGGCCAGAGAGTACCAGCACAGCAGTTCTATGATATGTACAATACTAAAGCAGGAGGAGTCTACAGTGCAGTGAGAAAAAAATACTGTAGCAGTTAAGTTCAGTGATAAAGTGTAACATTAACAAGCGATTAAGTGACAGAAAAAGGACAAAACAAAACGAATTCCTGACAGCATATGCCCCTCTGCCTATCTTTTCCACCATCAACCTTCGCCAGCATCTCTTCTCCAAGGTAAATGCTGTAGTACTACATACACCAGTTTATTTCTTTACATTATGTTTTCCTTATGAAACTATGTAGTGATCTAATGCAGTTAGCCTCACAAACACTGTTTTCTTTTATAACACCTCAGAGGGGCAAGCATGGGAATATGTTTTTAGAGTGGAAATGGGAATGCCCGCCACTACTTGTCACATAATGACATACGTATTTTATTCATTCTAGAGTATATATCAGGTTTTTATGTTATTTGTATTGTTTATTATGTCATATTAGATGATTGTGATAGATAAATAAGGCATAGAGTTGATATTAGTGTTATATTGAAGTGTATTTTGTCATGCCTCCTGACAGCAGGAATTCTGCTGGAACGGACTAATGACATTTCTATTAATTAAAATAAGGAAACTGATTCAGCATACAAACAAATCGGGATACGAGCAAGGTCATGGAACAGATTAAATTTGTAAGCCAAGGTTCCACTGTATATAAGTATACATGTGTATGTGTTTGTATATGTATGTATGTGTATGTGTGTGTGTGTGTGTGTGTATATATATATATATATATATATATATATATATATATATATATATATATATATATATATATATATATATATATATATATATATATATATATATATATATATATATATATATATACATACATATTTCAACAAGTCGGCCGTCTCCCACCGAGGCAGGGTGACCCAAAAAAGAAAGAAAATCCCCAAAAAGAAAATGCTTTCATCATTATATATATATATATATATATATATATATATGTATATATATATATATGTATATATATATATATATATATATATATATATATATATATATATAGATATATATATATAGACATATATAGAGATATATATATATATATATATATATATATATAGATATATATATATATATATATATATATATATATATATATATATATATATATATACATATATATATATATACATATATATATATATATTATTTTTAGCAACAACACTGCGACTAGACAAGGAGTCGAACCCTTGCTTCTTTGGCCTGCCTCATGGTGGGTGAAAACTCATGACGCCTTAATCCACGGGACAACACAATCCTTAAGAGTAGTGCATCCAGCGGAACTGTATGCTGTACTCGCTACCCAAGGACATATGTTGGTGTAGATGACTCTAGGCTAATTTCATTCTACTCCCTGTTTGGTGTACTAGTACAACGAGCAGTATTTTATATTATTGTGCCCATAAACAAGTGGTATTGACCAATAACAACACCGTGACTAGCCAAGGAGTTAAACCCATGCTGTATTGGCCTGCCTCATGGTGGGCGAAAACTCATGGGTGCAATAATATAAAATACTTCTCGTTGTACTAGTACACCAAACAGAGAGTAGAATGAAATTAGCCTAGTCATCCACACCAACGCATGTCCTTGGGTAGCAAGTACAACATCCAGTTCTGCTGGATGCACTACTCTTAAGGATTATGTGGGCCCGTGGATTAAGGCGTCGTGAGTTTTCGCCCACCATGAGGCAGGCCAAAGCAGTATGGGTTTGACTCCTTGGCTAGTCGCAGTGTTGTTATTTATCAATACCACTTGTTCGTGGTTAGAATAATATATATACACAGTGGAACCTTTACTTATGAGTCTAATCCGTTCCGTGACCTTGCTCACATCTTAATTTGCTTGTTTGCAGAGTCAATTTTCCTCTGAAATGGAATTAATCTATTCCTGTGAAATTCCAGGCACGAGAAAATACATCAATAATTTCCCTAATATCAACTCTATGGCTTATTTATCTATCACAATTCATCTAATATGACATACTAAACAACATAAATAACATAGAAACCTGATATATACCCTAGAATGAATAAAATGTCATTCATTTTGTGGTATCAGTGGCAGACAAGAGTTTGTCTGGAGACAGGACAAAATACTCCTCGAATAATTTCGCTAATATCAACTCTACGGCTTATTTATCTATCACAATTCATCTAATTTATTTTATTATCTTATTATCACACTGGCCGATTCCCACCAAGGCAGGGTGGCCCGAAAAAGAAAAACTTTCATCATCATTCACTCCATCACTGTCTTGCCAGAAGGGTGCTTTACACTAGTTTTTAAACTGCAACATTAACACCCCTCCTTCAGAGTGCAGGCACTTTACTTCCCATCTCCAGGACTCAAGTCCGGCCTGCCGGTTTCCCTGAATCCCTTCATAAATGTTACTTTGCTCACACTCCAACAGCACGTCAAGTATTAAAAACCATTTGTCTCCATTCACTCCTATCAAACACGCTCATGCATGCCTGCTGGAAGTCCAAGCCCCTCGCACACAAAACCTCCTTTACCCCCTCCCTCCAACCTTTCCTAGGCCGACCCCTACCCCGCCTTCCTTCCACTACAGACTGATACACTCTTGAAGTCATTCTGTTTCGCTCCATTCTCTCTACATGTCCGAACCACCTCAACAACCCTTCCTCAGCCCTCTGGACAACAGTTTTGGTAATC
>NC_091323.1:29418844-29426344 GCF_038502225.1 Cherax quadricarinatus | reverse complement strand
CAGACCCTCAGCCAAGCACCTCTCGTGTGGCCACACCAAACCCTCAGCCAAGCACCTCTGGGATGGCCAGTGTGGCCATCCCAGACCCTCAATCAAGCACCTCTGGGGTGGCCAGTATTACAACTCAGAGGCTACTACGCAAGAGGAAATTATCATATTCTGTCTGTTTCAGTGAAGAATACAGTGAAAGCGATATAAGTGATGATGAGATTGATTTTATGCCCATAGATGATTTGTCAAGTGATAGTGGTATACATTATTCCTCAGTGAAGCATACTTTTAGGTGGCATCGCCTACGTTCAGGCAGTGTGCCATATGCAGTTCCCAAGGGTCGTGGGAGGTCATGATCTAAAACCCCGGCCACTGATAGTGATAGTGATCATGAAGGAGAATATGTGGGAATGGAGAAAGAGGAGGTGATGGTGGGTGGCATGGTGCCTGGGCTGCATGGTGCAGTGGGTGGGCAAACAAAGGACAGCCCAGCACCCCCTCAACCATGTGCTGTCTCCACTCTCGTCCCTCCTCCTGCTCCCCCATGCCACAGGTCCACCCTGCACCATGTGAACATGAATGGAACTGGGCACAAAGTACAACATTCGTGCCACATCTTTTCAATTTTGATGGCAGTGGAAGTGGCATCCTCCCACAATGTCCCATCATGAATGAGTCTACAGAGTTAGACTATTTCCAATTATACTTTGATGAGCCTATAATGAACTTGATTGTCACCCAGACAAACAATTACTACTGCTATATAATGGACAACAGAGAGGTTGCAGAATTGTCATGACTGCACAGATGGAAAGCTACAACTTTGGCCAAAATGTATTTATTCCTTGGCACTGTCATGTTTATGCCTCATACGTATAAGCACAATATAGTACAGTACTGGTCCACAGATTACTTTATCAGCATTACTGTCTTCTGTGACTGCCTTCCCTACAAGAGTCACTCTGTTGCTACAAATGTTGTATTTCTCAGACAGGAATAGGCCCAACAAAAATGACCTATACAAAATCCAGGAAGTGTTTATGAATCTGAAGCAGAAATTCAGTGCCTACTTTCATCCATTCAAGAACACTGTTGTTGATGAGTCCTTGATTCTGTTCAAGGAACGACCGTCATTCAAACAATATATACCAAGCAAACGTAATCGCTTTGGTATAAAACTGTTTGTTGTGTGTGACAGTGAGAGTGGCATAGTGTTGGATGCCATTGTCTACACTGGGAGAAACATACTCGATGATGCCAGGGAGATGTTGGGCATTTCCGGTGATGTTGTTCGCAAGATGATGGAGCCATACCTTGGCAAGGGTCATACGTTTTACACAGACAACTGGTATATGAGCCCTATGCTCGCTGATTTCCTCTGTGTGAACAATACTGACATATGTGGAACAGTGAGAAGAAATAGAAAACATATGTCAAGGCTCAGTGGAGGCAGTGGTGAAGGTGCAATGCAAGCACTTCATGCCAATGACATCATGGCACTGACGTGGCATGATAACGGGACATGACATTGCTGTCAACCATCCACAGAAACGAGATGATACAAAGTGAACAGGGACACCAATGAACGCACTGTAAAGCCAGCTGCTGTCATTGACTATATGAACAATATACGACTAGTCAACAAGTGTGACATGATGATAGAGTTCGTTGACTGTGTGAGTAAGAGTCGCAAGTAGTACATGAAAGTGTTTTTCCACCTTGTAGACATTGCAATGCTCAATGCCTTCAATATGTATGAAATAATGACTGGAAAAGGACTTTGTTATGTAGAATTCACCCTGAATGTCATCAAGCAGATAATAAAAAAGTATGATATCACACCTGTACCTGCCCCTGCCCCTCAACAGTGACCTGTCCCCCAACCACAACCAGTTGGTGAAGTGCCAGACCGAATCCTCGCTAACTGTCACTACCTGATACCAGTACTGTCTATCCCAAAAAAAAAGTATTCACAGAAAAAATGTGTTGTGTGTGCTAACACCACAAGGCAACCCTAACAGCGGAAGGACACACAATTCATGTGTCACCAATGTGGAGTGGCACTCTGTGTGAATCCATGTTTCATGGTGTATCATATAATCCTGGAGTACTAGAAACATAACTGGGACATGTAAATACAGTGGACCCCGCATAACGATCACCTCCGAATGGGACCAATTATGTAAGTGTATTTATGTAAGTGCGTTTGTACGTGTATGTTTGGGGGTCTGAAATGGACTAATCTACTCCACAATATTTCTTATGGGAACAAATTCGGTCAGTACTGGCACCTGAACATACTTCTGGAGTGAAAAAATATCATTAACCGGGGGTCCACTGTACTTGTAGATAATAGAAAGTTATTCAGCAAGGTGTACAATATGACTATATGTGTGTATGTGTGTGTTTGTGACAATATGATTAATAATTTTGTACGTAATATTAGTGTCTAAACAACAGTTGGCTATCAAATCAAAAGATCTACTATAAAATATAATTATATCATAAAAACTGAGAAAATTAAAAAAAAAAAAAAAAAAAAAATTGAAACATGTCTGCAAGCAGCAGCACTTTATGTTGCCATCAGGTGATTGGCAAGCACCAACTTTGCAGCCTTATATCTCAGTAAGTACTAACTCGAAAATTTCTTTTTCGACATTACTTCATGTAAAAAAATGTCCTCCTTATTTAAAAGAGAAAACTATTTTTTTTTTTCAAAATATTCGAGCACTGGGCGAGAAAATATAGATCTACGTTTGGACAGTTAAGGGGTTAATAATAAACGAACACAATGAAATATATTTTTTTGGGTTAGGTTCAACTGCCTCCCAGCACACATAAGGGGGATTACCAACAGACCCCTGGCAGTCTTCAAGCTGGCACTGGACAAGCACCTAAAGTCAGTTCCTGATCAGCCGGGCTGTGGCTCGTATGTTGGTTTGCGTGCAGCCAGCAGCAACAGCCTGGTTGATCAGGCTCTGATCCACCAGGAGGCCTGGTCACAGACCGGGCCGCGGGGGCGTTGACCCCCGGAACTCTCTCCAGGTAAACTCCAGGTCAGAATGATTTTTGCAAAATTATTGCATACGCAAATTTTCGCTTGCCTTATTCAGCAAGAAAAGCATTGCTATTTCAACCAAAATTGCAAGTGTGACCTATTCAGCATGACATACATATATACATACAATACTAAAATAAAAGGGCAAGATATCATTTGTGTATACACAACGTATTCTTGTAAGTCATTGGGTGTGTCCATATGAAGGAGTCAGCAAACTGTAATTGGCTGTTTAGGCCTAAGAGAGAGATATGAGTCATGACAAATGATCTGAACAAGTCAATTACCAGTCTCTTAAAACTATACAAGGTTGGGTCGGCTCACACTGGTCATCATAACTTTCGTAACGAAGTTGCAGATTGCTGTTGCAGGCTGTTCAGGTTCTAGTTCGGCTAAAATGTGGCACTGATTCTCTGTTCTACTTGCTCCCTTTTTGGCCACAAATCCAAAAACTCGACTGAAAATAGAGAGATATACAGGCAGGTCCACTTTACAGCATTTCACTAGTACAGTGGTTTTCAATTATACCCTTTCTTCATTTATTCAGACTTCCTACTATATTTATTTATTTATTTATTTATGTCTTTGCAAATAGTACATTGAGATTATGTATTTACAATAATGGGTTGCAATACAAAGAGAGCCTCTATTATGCCTAAGCATTATGAGCCGACTTAACATTATTGGCTTACTGACTACTTAACACTAAGAATTATATCATAGTTGTACAGTAGATTATTAATTATAAGTGAATCTAATTTATATAAGGCAAAAGATATATTCATATATATTCACCACTCACCATATGCTAAGGATAAAAATATTTTAAGGTAAGTAAGTAATATGTGTGCACTATATATGCATTTTTTAGGCCTAGCTATATTGCTTACTTAATATATGATAGTGTAAACATGTTATTGGGCTTTTATCTGCATTTGAAAGTGAAAAGGCTATGATTCACTTTACAGCAGTAGCCCAGAACCTAACCTGCTGACTCACGAAATTGTAATGACACAATAGAACAAACCACGGTACAGGTGAGGACTGAACTCATGGCAGGTGAGTCATAAAACTCTAGACCAGTGTGTAAGCCACAGGGCCAGCTACTAAGATTCATCCAACTAGGTATATAGATATAAATATACCTAGTTGGATGAATCATACTGTAGCCAGCTGGCCCAGTGGCTTACGTGCTGGTCTGGTTTTTTTTCCACAAGTTCAATCCCCACCTGTACCATGGTTAACCTGCTGTATAAGCGAGGCCATCATATTTAGTAGGTTGGTAGAAAGCAACCACCCGGGGAGGTACTACTGTCCTGCCAAATGAGTGTTTTCAGAACCCTGTATTTGTTGTACATGATGGTAGGAGTGTTGGTGCCATTTTTTTGTCTCAGACAAGATAACAGGTATATCTTGCTGCTTTTACTTACAATTAGGTTACAAGACATATGCATGTACACATTTGTGTATACACACTTTATCTGAGTTTTCTTTGTTTTTTTCTTAATAGTTATCGTTCTTATTATTTTCCTTTTATATCCATGGTGAAGTGGAATAAGTATCTTTCCTCCATAAGCCATGAGTGTTGTAAAAGTCAACTAGAAAGCTGGAGCAATGGGTTAGTAACCCCATTTCCCATACAGCTTACTAAAAATAAAAATAAAACCTTTAAGTTGGGATGTTTGAATGTGCATAGACGTAGTGCAAATAATAAGAATGTTATGAATGAAAAGTGGATGTCCTGGCTCTAAGTGAAACAAAGCTGAAGGGAGTAGGAGTTTCAGTGGGGAGAAATAAATGGGATTAGGTTAAGGGTTTCTAATAGAGCTAGAAATAAGGAGAGAGTAGCAATAATGTTGAAAGATAAGTTATAGCAGGAAAAAATGGAATATAAATGTATAAATTCAAGGATAATATGAAGTAAAATAAGGGATGTAAAAAGTGGGTTTTAGTAAGTGTTTATGTATCTGGAGAAAAGAGAGAGAGAGAGAAGAGGAGAGAGAGAGAAGAGGAGAGAGAGAGGAGAGAGAGAGAGGAGAGAGAGAGAGGAGAGAGAGGGGGGAGAGAAGAGAGAGAGAGAATAGAGAGAGAGAAGAGAGAGAGAGATGAGAGAGAGAGAGAGAAGAGAGAGAGAGAGAGAAGAGAGAGAGAGAGAGAAGAGAAAGAGAGAGAGAGAGAAGAGAGAGAGAGAGAGAGAGAAGAAGAGAGAGAGAGAGAAGAGAGAGAGAGAAGAGAGAGAGAGAGAGAGAAGAGAGAGAGAGAAGAGAGAGAAGAGAGAGAGAGAAGAGAGAGAGAAGAGAGAGAGAGAAGAGAAGAGAGAGAGAGAGAAGAGAGAGAGAGAGAAGAGAGAGAGAGAAGAGAAGAGAGAGAGAGAGAAGAGAGAGAGAGAGAAGAGAGAAAGAGAAGAGAGAAAGAGAAGCTAGGGATCCTTAACCTTGTCAAACCCTGTGTAAAAAAAAAAAAGAGACAAAGAGAAGAGAGAGAGAGAAGAGAGAGAGAGAAGAGAGAGAAGGCACCATGATGGTAATGCTGGTGCAGTAGTAAGGATGAATGGGAGGGTGTTGGCACCTGGAGAAGAAGTTGATATCCTTGGGGTGAAATTTGACTCCAAACTAACCATGAAGAACCATGTTGTAAATCTTGCAAACAAGGCAGCCAGGAAGCTTACAGCACTTCGCCATATCTTGCATCTGCTTGACAGTAGGGTTGAAGATCCCACGAGGCACAAATACGCCACACCTTGGGGTATGCTCCACTTTCTGGTTTGCTCGCCCCTCTCATCTCGCACTGCTGACAGAGTAGAGAACAGAGCAAGACGCCTCATCTCTCGCCGGGACCCATCCTGGATAGATCTGCCATTCAGCAGAGCCCCCAACATAGGGGGGATGTGGGGTGGCCTACTGTTATGTACAAGGCCAATATTGTCAAAACACACACGGGGATCCACTTCGAGGACAGCGTGAAAAAAGCTTTTTGCCACAAGACGGCAAAAAGGCAATTTCACTCGGGCCCAAACCTCTCCAGAACATCACCCATCTGAGATCATACATACCAGGATGACTGGGGATGGGAACACATTCAACAGCAAATGATGTCAACAGATAAAGCAGTTGATCAAATGAAAATGCTGGCCCACAGATGGCTCCAACTTCATCCTGTTCCCTACTTGTATGTCTCATAACAATAAAAATGCTTTAAAAATGAGCTGATGTAGGTAACACCCTTTTAGCTTCCCAAAAGTTAGATCCAACCTTGTCAAACCCTGTGTAAAAAAAAAGAGAGAGAGAAGAGAGAGAAAAGAGAAAAGGGGAGAGAGAAAAAGAGAGAGAGGGGAGAGAGAAGAGAGAGAAGAGAGAGTTAGAGAGGAGAGAGAAGAGAGAGAGGGGAGGAGAGAAAGAGCGAGTTAGAGAGGAGAGAAAGAGAGAGTTAGAGAGGAGAGAAAGAGAGAGTTAGAGAGGAGAGAAAGAGAGAGTTAGAGAGGAGAGAAAGAGAGAGTTAGAGAGGAGAGAAAGAGAGAGTTAGAGAGGAGAGAAAGAGAGAGTTAGAGAGGAGAGAAAGAGAGAGAGGAGAGAGAGAGAGAGAGAGAGAGAGAGAGAGAGAGAGAGAGAGAGAGAGAGAGAGAGAGAGAGAGAGAGAGAGAGAGAGAGAGAGAGAGAGAGAGAGAGAGAGAGAGAGAGAGAGAGAGAGAGAGAGAGAGAGAGAGAGAGAGAGAGAGAGAGAGAGAGAGAGAGAGAGAGAGAGAGAGAGAGAGAGAGAGAGAGAGAGAGAGAGAGAGAGAGAGAGAGAGAGAGAGAGAGAGAGAGAGAGAGAGAGAGAGAGAGAGAGAGAGAGAGAGAGAGAGAGAGAGAGAGAGAGAGAGAGAGAGAGAGAGAGAGAGAGAGAGAGAGAGAGAGAGAGAGAGAGGCATAGTCACTTGTCAACCCCTCGGCTACCTTGGATCGTCTGACCACAAGGCTGTTTTTAAGACACTTAAGATCCCAACAGAACGAGGTGAAGAGTCCACACGCACGACCTGGCTATGGGAAAGAGGTACTGGCGCCCTTTGCTCTGAGCTCCCACCACCGATTGGAATGCTCTTCTCCAAGGATGTTGACAACCAAGTGAAAGCTTCACGGGACACACCCCCAATCACAACAAGAACACTTTCCCTCACCGCAATATGTGACGGCCACAGATCAGCCTTGGTTTGGCTTTCAAGAGAGAGGCTGCTACTCTGGACAAAGCATGGCAAGGATAAGAAAACATCCTACCACCTATAACAGGAACTTGTACAGGCAAGCCTGTAGGTTGGGATTTTCAAAGTGGGCATTACAATGGGAGGTGGACACTAAAAGAAAGTTTTCATCAGGTAGGGGAGGCTCCAAAAACCGGTGGTCCCCGGTCAAGGACAGACAAGGTTATCTGCCTGATGAACTATTCCACCTCTAAATCGACAGGATGGGACCACTCTA
>NC_091323.1:29331344-29413844 GCF_038502225.1 Cherax quadricarinatus | reverse complement strand
ATAAAGCTAGGGATCCTTAACCTACAACCATAATTACCATACAAAAATACACTGCAAAGTCGGTGTTTTAAACCAAAAACACGGTCGGAGTTTTTTTTCTCATGCACTGCGTCATGCAGGATTTTTTTTATACTGCACACACTGACCCCTCAGACCCATTCTCTCATATGTTGGCCTACCAGCTTTCTTCTGCAAGATTGGAAGCTACTAGAACTTTGGCGTAATATTATGGCACCAACACTGGCTTGCAAGCTGTAATATTACAGCACCGACAGTGAAAGGGTTAATCACAAGCACAGATCTGAAATCCCATGGTACAGCTCTCAGCGGTCCAATTTTTTACCCCAGAAGTTGCACCGTATTACATAGTTGAATTTTATGGAATGTTAGTCGAAAATATGCTGCAATTTTCCAATAGTGTAACGGAAAAAATGTGGTAAAGGAACCTGTATTAATTGATAGTCTTTTTTTTTTTTTTTTTCAACAAGTCGGCCGTCTCCCACCGAGGCAGGTGACCCAAAAAAAGAAAGAAAATCCCAAAAGAAAATACTTTCATCATCATTCAACACTTTCACCACACTCACACATTATCACTGCTTTTGCAGAGGTGCCCAGAATACAACAGTTTAGAAGCATATACGTATAAAGATACACAACATATCCCTCCAAACTGCCAATATTGATAGTCTATTGTATATATATGTTCGTACATACATGCATAGTGTGACCTAAGTGTAAGTAGAAGCAGCAAGACATACCTGAAATCTTGCACGTTTATGAAACAGAAAAAAGACATCAGCAATTCTATCATCATGTAGATAAATGGTTCAGAGAACCGACAAGTTGATAAATTAGACATGTGCAACACTTGGGTATCTTTAATGGTATCTTTATCATTAAAGATACCCAAGTGTTGCACATGTGTCTAATTTATCAATTCTACCATCATGTAAAACAAATACAGGTTTCCATTTTACACTCACTTGGCAGGACGGTAATACCTCCCTGGGCAGCTGCTGTCTACCAACCTACTATGTACCTATAATTGAGACATATGTGGAGGAAAAAAAAGTTACATATGGGTTGTTACATGGATTGTAAATGCTGCAGCAAGGAGGAGGCTGGAAGCACTGGAGATGTCTAAGGGCAATGTGTAGTGTAAATGTCATGCAGAGAATTTGGAGTGTGGAAATTAGGTGGTGTGGAGTTATTAAAAGATTATTCACAGGACTGATGAAGGACTTTTGAGGTGGTTTAATCAGTTAGAGAGAATGGAGCAAAATAGGATGACTTGGAGGGTGTATAAATCTGCAGTGGAGGGGAGGAGAGGTAGGGGTCATCCTAGGAAAGGATGGAGGGAGGGAGTAAGAGAGGTTTTGGGTGCAAGGGGCTTGGACATGCAGCAAGCATGTGTGAGCATGTTAGGTAGGAGTAAATGGAGAGCAATGACTTTTGGGACCTAACGAGTTATTGGAGTGTGAGAAGGGTAATATTTTTTGTAAAGGGATTCAGGGAAATCGGTTAGCCGGACTTAAGTCCTGGAGGTAAATAGTACAGTGGAACCCCAGATTTCGCAAACACCGGATATCGGATGTTTCAGATTTAGAACACTTTTTTGAGGGAAATTTTACTCCGGATTTCGTACCTTATCCCGGGAATCGTATGCATCAGACGCATCCGCCCGCTGGGACGCTGCTTCAGTCTGGTTCTGTCACTGGTTGAGTGAGCATTCATCCAAAACATTTAAATTTTTGTGCTTGTTTATTGATTGCAACTGCGAAATAAGCCACCATGGGCCCAAAGAAAGTTCCTAGTGCCAGCCCTTTGGTAAAGAAACTGAGAAACACGATAGAATTCAAGAAAGAACTCATAGCAAAGTACGAAAGTAGAGGAGGAAGAGAGAGGGGAGAATGTGTCTTCTTCAGTGATTCTACGATATGTACAATATTAAAGCAGCATGAGTTGATAAAGGCTATAGCACCAGCCAGCGATACAGTGTAGCATTAAGAGTGCAGCAAGTAAGTTAAGCGATTAAGCGACAGAAAAAGAACAACACAAAACTAACTCCTCCAATGTTGTTTGAGGTTTATAGGGCCACTGACAACCTACACCACCCTGCCTATCATCCACCACCCTAAACCTCTGCTAGCATCTCCTCCAAGGTAAGTATGTACTATAGTATACATACAATAACCACTTTATTTCTTTACATTATTATGTTTTTATACAATACTTCTTATTTATAAATTATGTACATTGTCATATTGAAGTATTTTGTCCTGTCTCCAAACAATAAATTCTCCTCCCTCTTCGCCATTTTCCATACGCCAACTTCGTTTCTCGTATGTTTCGGATTTAGAATGACCTTCTGGAGTGGATTAAGTACAAATCCCGGGTTCTACTGTACAATGCCTGTACTTTGAGGGGTTTGGAATATTGGCTGTTTGGAGTGACATCTAAACTGTTGTATCCAAGTGCCTCTGCAAAGACAGTGATTATATGTGAATGATGGTGAAAGTGTTGAATGATGGTGAAAGTGTCATATCAGAGTGTCTTAAACTGTCCTATCTGAGCACCTCTACAAAGACAGTGATTATAAATAACAAAAGGCACAATACTGTGACTGGAACAATACACAAATAACCCGCACATAGAAGAGAGGAGCTTTGACAATGTTTCGGCCAGACTTGGACCATTTACAAAGTCACCCTAACAAAAAGGAGAGAAGGAGAGAGTATACATAGGCCAGCAGACAGGGACGGGACAAGAGGGTCATAGGAAAGGAAGAAGAGTAGTGGTAGAGGTAGTAGTAGTAGTAGTAGTGGAGTCAGTCAAAGACTAAGAAAGAGAAGCACTGCAAGGGACCTAGGGGCCCACAAAGGGTAGGAACTAGGAACAAGAACACAGAGGGGAGAAAAAATAAATAAAAATGGATCAAACACCCAAGGCAGAAGAAAAAAGAAAACCCAAAGGAGAAAGAGGAAAGAAGAAAAGGGCAGAGAGAGAGAAGGGGAAAAGGAATCAGGTTAAGTCATGGGTGTTCTGAAGTTTGGAGCATTTTACAATGTAACAGGAAAGGAAGGCATCCATAGAGACAAAGCCAGGACTAAGATCCATACAAGGAAAGTTGTGTATAAGGGAGGATTCAACCATACGGCAACTGTGAAAGTTAGAAGTAGGCTAGACCAGTTAATAGGATGACTGTGATCTCTGACATGACAAAAAAGAGCATTGTTGGTGTTGGCAAGCCTAACACTACTTTTGTGCTCCCTGAGTCTGTCAGAATGAGAATGGCCAGTTTCTCCAAAGAACTGAAGAGGGCAAGAGGAACAAGAAATAGAGTAGACACAAGGAACATCTGTAGAGGGAGGAGAGGTATGAACTAGATTGGTGCAAAGAGTGTTAGTCTGGCGAAAAGTAAGTTTGACGTCAAAGGAACGGAGAGAGTGGTTGAGATTAGAAAGACTGGAAATATAGGGAAGGCAGAGGACAGGAGAGTTCCTAGGAGTAGACAGTCTGGGAGAGAAAAAAGTCTGTTTAGCAGATGAGAGGGCAGAGTCTATGAAATGGGAAGGATAGCCAAGATGGGAAAATGAATTATGAAGAGTGGAAATTTCTGATTCAAGGAACTGAGGATCACAAATGTGGAGAGCACGAAGATAGAGGGAAATGTGAACACTTTTCTTGACAGTGGAAGCATGATAAGAAAAGTAGTGAATGTACATGCCACTGTGCATAGGCTTACGGTACACGGTAAAAACAAAACCTGTATCTGAGCAGTAGACATGAACATCAAGGAAAGGAAGCAAGGAATAAGATTCCTATTCAGCTTTAAACTTAATGGAAGGGGAAAGATTATTAAGGGCATCAAGAAATAGTTGGAAGAGATTAGAGTCATAAGGTCAAAGAGCAAAGATGTCATCTACATAGCGAAGCCAGAGTGAACAGCGCAGGAGATAGAGAGCCCTATATATACTCCTTCCTTCTCTCCTTTTTGTTAGTGTGACTTTGTAAATGGCCCAAGTCAGACCAAAATGTCATAAGCTCCTCTCTTCTGTGTGCGGGTTACTTGTGTACAGTGATTATGTGTGAATGATGGTGAGAGTGTTTCTTTTTGGGTCACCCTGCCTCGGTAGGAGATGGTTAACGTGTTAAAAAAAAAAGGAAAGAAAATTGCAAATTGTTATGTTAATGTTTTCTTAAGCAAAATATGGAGGTTTGCATTAATAAGATAAAGGATTAAGATAATTATAACTTACAGAGATCCAAGTGCAGCCCCTTCTTCACTCTTGTGTGTCCAGCGCCTATCATCAGGATCTAGGCCACAATGAGAGATAGTATTTACTGGGTAATGTCGACGGAAGAACAGTTTCCTCTCATTGTCTGTTAGAGTAATACCCTGTGCAGAAACCTTGAAGTGAACAACTGTTGGCATTATCTTTGAAGCCAACATAAGACTGACAGCACGTTTCACAGCCTGGGGACCAGTGAGGCTTTCAGTATCTGCTGAGTGTAAGTACATGACATTGCATGCTGCCCCTTGTTGCAGAAGTTGTGTAGTAGAACTGCTCCCACTACTTGTGCTAGCACCACTGTCTACAGTATCTGCTGCACCTGCTGGATCCTTCTCGGGAAGCATCAAGCGACATGGAAGAGCTAGAGCTGTTATGGAGTGTTGATATACTAGAGCAGACAAGGAACCTGCAAAATATTTAGCATATGTTTATAAACCAACTTGTATTCTTTTACCAAATCTGCTGTCTTCCACCAAAGAAGGGAAACCAAAATAAGGAAACACATTCACTGTCATCCATAGAAGTGTAGAGGCATCATAATTCAGATGACACTGATAAGCAACATTCATGAATTCCTTATGTTTCCTTGCTGACACTCCAACAGCATGTAAAACCCTGAAAACCACTTGTTTCTATTCCAATTTAGCATACACATGCTTGCTGGATACTCAAGTCTCTACCATTTTTAATCTTCACTCCCATCTTACCTGAGATAACCCCTATCCCCTCACCATGGATTCATACAGCCTTTTTATCATCTGAGCCTGTTCCATCCATTTTAAATAGCCAAAAAATCTCAACAATCTCTGCCCTCTAGATTATACCTTTCATGACCCCACACCACCTAATTTCTGCACTCCTATATCTCTGCATAATATTCATACCACACACTGATGTAAAAACATTATATCTCCACTGCCTCCAGCCTCTCCTTCACTGCACTACTTAAAGACAGTGCCTCATATCCATTAACCTTTTTGCCTCCACAGATACATTTTTTTTCACAGATGCCTCAGCACACCACCTACCTTCCCCCTTCCCCTTCATCAGTTTTACAGTTTACTTTATCTTTTGGGGACCCATCTGCTGACACATCCACTTCTAAATATCTAAATACATTCCCTTCTTTCATACTCCTTCGAATATGATATTCAATATTTCAGTGCCAAAACTTTTTGATATTCTCATCACCTTGATCTTGTCCATGAGTACAGTATACCAGTACATGTATATACATTCCTGGTAAAGAAAACTTAATATAAAGACATTAAAATACCCACCCCTATTCTTTTTCGTAGCTACCTTCAATTTCAAAGGGTGCCGTGATACTGGTGAAATGCTTTTGATCCAAAGAATTTGAGGCAACCTTGCCTTTTTTAGAGCAAACCTGATACTCTTCCATTCCACAAGCAATGTATGACATCTACATATTAATCATTTTCTCATATAATAGTAATGACAACAATATAATAATAATCTATTTGAATCTGTGCTTTACTAGTTATTGAAAGCCTTTAAATTATCACATTTTAGAACATACATAATACACAAGATCCGTCAACTGTACTGGGGTTTAGCAGGGTCAAAGTGGTCATGTATACAGGAGGGATTGGAGGACTGCTGTTAGGGAGGTGGAGACCAAATGGTGGAGGGGTGGGGGCAGGAGCTGGAGGCTGGTGTTGGGAGGTGGCAGATGCTGACTGATGGAGGGTTGTGGTGGGGCACAGGCTGGAAGTAAGAAGGCAGCGTAATGGTGACTGTGTGGGTGACAGTATCAGTGGCCCTGTGTGGATGATGGGTGGCTACATGACTAGGTGTGTGGATGAAGTATTAGGGTGTGTGGGCTGTGATAGCATTGATAAGGTACAGAGAGAGTGAGAGAGTGTGTACTCACCTAGCTGAGGTTGCAGGGGTCGAGTCCTAGCTGCTGGCCCTGTGTGTGTGTGTGAGAGAGAGAGAGAGAGAGAGAGAGAGAAAGAGAAAGAGAGAGAAAGAGAGAGAAAGAGAGAGAGAGAGAGAGAGAGAGAAGAGAGAGAGGAGAGAGAGAAGAGAGAGAAAGAGAGAAGAGAGAAGAGAGAGAGAGAAGAGAGAGAGAGAAGAGAGAGAGAGAGGAGAGAGAGAGAGAAGAGGAGAGAGAGAAGAGGAGAGAGAGAGAGAGAGAGAGAGAGAGAGAGAGAGATATGGAGTGTATGAGAGTGTATGTGTGTGTGTACTCACCTAATTGTGGTTGCAGGGATCAAGTCATAGCTCCTGGCCCCACCTTTTCATTGGTTATTACTAGGTCCACTCTCTCCTTGCTCCATGAGACTTATTGTACCTCTTCTTAAAGCTATGTATGGTTCCTGCCTCCACTACATCACTTCCTGACAACTCTATGACTGAAGAAATACTTTCTAACATCACTGTATACCTGGAGAGGGTTTTGGGGGTCAACACCCCCGCGGCCCAGTCTGTGACCAGGCCTCGCAGTGGATCTGGACCTAATCAACCAGGCTGTTACTGCTGGCTGCATGTAGACTGACATATGAACCACAGCCCAGCTGGTCAGGTACTGACTTTAGGCACCTCTCCAGTGCTTTATTGAAGACAGCCAGGCGTCTACTGGTAATCCCCCTTATGTATGCTGGGAGGTAGTTGAACAGTCTTGGGGCTCCTGACACTTATTTGTGTTGTCTCTGAGCGTGCTCGTGGCGCCCTTGTTTTCATGGGGGGGGGGGGGCATTGTACCACCTGCTGTGGCTTACATCTGTGTCTATATCAGATATAAAGATGAGGAACAGAATGGGAACAAGTACTGTGCCTTGTGGAACAAAACTTTTCACTCTGGCTGTCTCAGACTTTACTCTGTTTATTATTACATTTTGTGTTCTAGTTGTTAGGAAGCTATAGATCTATGTAACTTTTCCTGTTATTCCTCTTTCATGCACTTTGTGCACTATTACACCTTTACACTTGTCGAAGGGCTTCGGAAAGTCTGTGTATACTACATCTACATTTTGTTTGTCCTCTAGAGCATACAGGACCTTGTCGTAGTGATCCAGTAAATGGAACAGGCTGTGACTCATCGGAGTCTTCAACTCCCAATTGTGACCCCTTGTTGCTATGTCCCATCTCTGGAGCATCTTGTCTCTGTCTATCTTGTTGATTCCTCTCAGTATTTTACATGTCATTATTATGTCCCCCCGTCTCTCCTTTCCTCCAGTGTCATTAGGTCGAGTTCCCTTAACCTCTCCTTGCAGGACATGTCCTTTAGCTCTGGGACTAGCCTCTCTGCAAACCTTTGCACTTTCTCTAGTTTCCTGATGTGCTTGACCAGGTGTGGGTTACAAACTGGAGCTGCATATTCCAATATGGGCCTGACGTACATGGTGTACTGGGTCCGGAACAATTCCTTACTGAGAAGCCGGGATGTTAACCTTAGGTTTGCTAGTTGCCCATGTGCTGCAGCAGTTATTTGGCTGATGTGCACCTTGAGAGATGTGCTCGGTATTATACACACTCCAAGATCCTTTTCCTTGAGTGAGGTTTGTAGTCTTTGGACCCCTAGACTGAAATCTGTCTGCAGTCATCTCTGCCCTTCCTCAGTCTTCATGACTTTGCACTTGGTGGTGTTGAACTCTAGGAGCCAGTTGTTGGACCAGCCTGTAGCCTGTCCAACAACTGGCTCCTCTGAATTCTCCTCATTAACTTCATGTCGTCTGCAAACAGGGGCACTTCTGAGTCCATTCCTTCCATCATGTCAGTCACATAGTATACCAGAAATAGCACCGGTCCTAAGACTGACCCCTGTGGAACCCCTCTCGTCACAGGTGCCCACTCTGACACCTCATGATGTACCATGACTCGCTGATGCCTTCCTGTCAGGTATTCTCTGATCCACTGCAGTGCCTGCCCTGTTACAGCTGCCTGGTCCTCCAGCTTTTGCACTAATCTCTTGTGTGGAACTATGTCAAAAGCCTAATTACAGTCCAAGAAAATGCAACCTACCCACCTCTTTCTCTCTCTCTCTCTCTTCCCATAGAACTCTAGTAAATTTGTGACACAGGATTTCCCATCTCTGAATCTGTGCTGGTTATCATTTATAAGCTCATTCCTTTTTAGGTGGTCTACCACTCTTCTTCATGACTTTGCTTACATGTCAGTGACACTGGTCTGTAGTTTAATGCTGTGTGTCTGTCTCCTTTTTTTAAAACTGGGACTACAGCTAGCCCTCCACTTTCGTGAGCTTCGAACATTCGCGAATGTCCAGCCGCCCAATCATATTTACCAAACAAATGCGGGTAAAAAGTACGGGAAAATGATTCCTGCTGCATCCCTACTACCCTCCCTCTTACCCCCTCAGCCAGCAGCCCACCAGTCCGCCACTCAGTCATTGTCCAGTTGCTGTTCGCGTCAGTCAGTGCTGCACATATATCTTGGAACTCCCTACTACCCTCCCTATTACCCCCTCAACCAGCAGCCCACCAGTCTGCCACTCACTCAGTCATTGTCCAGTTACTGTTTGCATCAATCAGTGCTGTGCATATATCTCGCAACTTGTGCGTTTGTGTGTCCTACCACGTGTGTTTGTGTATCCTACCATACATGTGTGTATGGTAGGACTCATCATGCCATGCAGTTACACTCCATATAATCACCTCCGTTCAAATGTCATCAGTAACTGCATGGCCATCATCACCATCATCATCGTGAGTATTTTGATTGTTCATTATTTGTTATTAAACCATAACATGTACATGTATAGTATAATATTTTACAATGTTTTAATGTGTTTTATGATTGTTCGTAGTTCAATGGGTTAAGGAAGTAGTATTGTTAGGCTAGGTAAATGCTATTATTACATTTCCCTACAATATATTTGCGCATCAAAATAATCACGAACACTACAGTATTATTATATTTCCCTACATCATATTTGCGCACCAAACATTCATGAATTTTCAAGATTCGCGAGGTTCTTGATCCCCTAACTCTCACAAATGTGGAGGGCCTCCTGTACATTTGGTGTCTTCCATACCTCAGGTAGTCACCCTGTTTCAACAGATGTGTTGAAGATTGTTGCTAAGTGGTACACAGAGTGCCTCTCCTTCTCTCAGGACCCATGGAGAGATATTATCTGGCCCTATCATCTTTTAGATATCTAGTTCACTTAGCAGCCTCTTCACCTCCTCCTTGGTTGTATGTATCATGTCCAGCACTTGTTGGTGCATCCCACCTCTCCTCTTTCCAGAGTCCTTTCTGTCTCCACTGTGAATACTTCTTTGAGTCTCATGCTGAGCTCCTCTCATGCTTTAAGGTCGTTTCTTGTAAACTCTCCTTTTTACTTCTTCAGCCTGATTACCTGGTCTTTGACTGTACTGTACAACAGCTTCAGGCCAGACTTGGCTTTCACTGCTATGTCATTTTCATATTGTCATTGGCCCTCCCTCATTACCTGTGCATATTCATTTCTTGCTCTTTGATGACTCTCCTTGTTCTTCTGGGTCCTTTGCCTTCTATAATTCTTCCATTCTCTAGCACACTGAGTTTTAGCCTCTCTGCACCTTTGGATGAACCAAGAGTTCGTCCTGGCCTTCTCATTATGTCTGTTGCCCTTGGGTACAAACCTCTCCTCTGCTTCCTTGTATATTTTTGTCACATATTCCATCATCTTATTTACTGTTTTTCCTGCCAATTCTCTGTCCCACTGGACCTCATGCAGGAAGTTCCCATGCCTGTGTAGTCCCCTCTCTTGTGGTTTGGCTTCATCCTTCCTGCCTCCCTCCCCAATTGTAACTCTACTATGTATTCGAATCTTAGACCCACATGATCACTAACTCCGAGGGCCCTTTCTTATGTAATGCCCTCAATATTTTCACTGCTCAAGGTGAAAACTAGGTCCAGTGTTTTTGGTTCATCCTCTCCCCTCTCTCTGGTAGTGTCCCTAACATGTTGATGCATGAGATTTTCAGCACCACCTCCACGTTTCAATGCCCCCCATGTGGCTCCAGCTTTTCCAAGTCAATTTCTTTGTGACTGAAATCACCCACAACCAGTAGCTTTGCCCGGCCCACATGGGCCCTTCTGGCTACTTCAGCTGGTATGTCAACCATCTCTCTGTTACTCTCATCATATTCTTGTCTTGGCCTCTGCTATTCTGTGGTGGGTCATACATCACCTCAATCACCATCTTGGGACCTCCAGTTCTGAAGTGTTCCTATTATGGAGTCCCTTGCTTCTCTGTCTCCTCTCTGCAACTTCTCAAAATCCCATTGGTTTTTGATGAGCAGTGCCACTCCTCCACCCCCACCTATTCCCTCTGTCTTTCCTCAGGATTTGATATCCAGTTGGAAAGATGGCATTTGTTATCATTCCTGAGAGCTTGGTTTCTGTGAGGGCTATGATGTCTGGTGATGCTTCTGTGATTATTTTGTCCCAATCCTCCCACTTATTATACAAATGCTTGAACTAATATACAAAGCCCTTGATAAAAATGAATATCTTCTGGGGCTCTTCATTGACCTATGAAAAGCATTTGATACAGTGGACCACAATCTCCTGCACCTAAAACTAAATCATTGAGGCATCAGAGGACATTCCCTCGATTACCTAAAATCTTATCTTAACAACAGATATCAGTATGTATATGCAAATGGAATCAACTCCACTATCCAGCCAGTAGCTGTCGGAGTGCCCCAGGGTAGTGTCCTAGGCCCACTCCTTTTTCTCATCTATATCAATGATCTCCCCAATGCATTCAAACTCATTAAATCAGTTCTATTTGCATATGACACTACTTATGTCTACTCCCACTCAAACCCAGCTATACTTAGAAACAACGTAAACAACAAGCTGCTAAAAATATATAATTAGATGATGACCAACAAACTCACTCTCAACATAGACAAAACATACTTCATGCTGTTTGGAAACAGAGCCTTAAATATCCAACTTAATATATTGATAAATGGTTCCCCTATTTCAAGACACACTGAGGGTAAATTTCTAGGTCTTCTCCTTGACTATAATCTTAAATTTCATTCCCATATCCAACACATATTCAAGAAAATTTCCAAATCAATACTATGTACCCCAAATGACACTCCTTACCCTATTCCACTCTTTAACCCTTTCACTGTCGGTCCCATAATATTACGGCTTGCAAGCCAATGTCAGTCCCGTACTACTACTACTACGACAAAATTCTAGCGCCTTCAAATTTGGTGGAAGGAAGCTGGTAGGCCTACATATGAAAGAATGGGTCTGGGTGGTCAGTGTGCGCAGTATTAAAAAAAAAATCCTGCAGCACACAGTGCATAATGAGAAAAAACTGACCGTGTTTTTTGTTTAAAACAGCGACTTTGCGGTGTATTTTTGTATGGTACGTATTTATGGGTGTATTTTCATTTTTTTGGTCTCATTGATAAAATTGAAGATATATTACAGTAATAGAGATGATTTTGATTGGTTTCATAATGAAAAGTACCTTAAAATTGAGCTCAAAGTAGCAGAAATGTTTGATTTTTGCTGATGTTCAAGAGTAAACAAATGATGTCACCGTCCAGTATGTGTCCAACTGGCCACTCTAATATGCAGTCATGAATGGGTTGACATTATTTATACAATTATTACAATAATGCAGTAGTCTGCATAACAGTAAATCTTCTATTTTTTGTGGGAATAAAAATTCAAAATGAAAAGCAAGAGTAATAAAAGAGGGGCCTGGAGACACGATTAATCAACAGAGAAAATGTTATTTTAGTGCCAGAAATATCTGCCTTGTTTATTTTGGACCCTATTTTGAAATTGCCATCTTCTGAAATTTGTGTGAAATTGGCCAAATTACCAATTTCTGCCCACTTTATTGGGTAGTTGAAATTGGTAAATGGGTGGTTTCTTGTACTCAAGTGATTGAACAAATGGAGTTTTAGTGAAATATCTATGATTTTGGTCAACTGGAACAATAGAATTTGCCGAAAATAGGACTCAAAGTGGGCAAAATCGCCAATGCGTAAATATCACGAAGACTGCTAACTTCACGAGAGTGTAATGCCATAAGTTTTCCATCAAATTTTGTACTTTTGGTGTCATTACCATTGGGAAAAGATTCTCTATCATTTCACAAGAAAAAAAAAATATTTTTTTTTTGAATTCTTCGACAGAGAGCAAATTTGTGAGCAGGGGTCTTGACAGTCAAGGGGTTTGACTGTCAAGACACCAAAAGTACGAAATTTGATGGAAAACTTATGGAATTACGCTCTCACGAAGTTAGCGATCTCAGTGATAATTACGCATCGGCGATTTAACCCACTTTGAGCCCTATTTTCGGCCAATTCCATTGTTCCAGTCGACCAAACTCATAGCTATTTCTTTAGAACTCCATTTGTTCTATCGATTGAGTACAAGAAACTGCCCATTTACTGATTTCAACTACCCAATAAAGTGGTCACAAATTGGCAATTTGGCCAATTTCACGCAATTAAAAAAGATGCCAATGTCAAAATAGGGTCCAGAATGAACAATGCAGACATTCCTGGCACTAAAATAACATTTTCTCTGTTCATCAGTCATGTCTTCAGGCCCCTTTTATATTACTCTTGCTTTCTATTTTGAATTTTTATTCACACAAAAAATTGAAGATTTATTGTTATGCAGACTACTGCATTATTTTATCTTAATAGTTCTTGGTCTTATTACTTTTCCTTTTATATCCATGGGGAAGTGGAATAAGAATCTTTCCTCCGTAAGCCATGCGTGTTGTAGAAGTCAACTAAAATGCCGGGAACAATGGGCTAGTAACCCCTTTTCCTGTAAAGATTACTAAAAAGAATAAGAAGAAGAAAATTGTCAAAGTGGGAAGTCTGAATGTGCGTGGATGTTGTGCAAATGATAAGAAAGAGATGATTGTGGATGTTATGAATGAGAAGAAACTGGATGTCCTGGCTTTAAGTGAAACAAAGCTGAAGGGGGTGGGAGAGTTTCAATGGAGAGGAATAAATGGGATTAGGTCAGGGGTTTCAAATAGAGTTAGAGCTAAAGAAGGAGTAGCAATAATGTTGAAGGATAAGCTATGGCAGGAAAAGAGGGACTACAAATGCATAAATTCAAGGATTATGTGGAGTAAAATAAAGATTGGATGTGAAAAGTGGGTTATAGTAAGCGTGTATGCACCTGGAGAAGAGAGAAGTGTAGAGGAGAGAGAGAGATTCTGGGAAATGTTGAGTGAATGCATGGGGAGTTTTGAATCAAGTGTGAGAGTAATGGTGGTTGGGGATTTCAATGCTAAAGTGGGTAAAAATGTTATGGAGGGAGTAGTAGGTAAATTTGGGGTGCCAGGGGTAAATGTAAATGGGGAGCCTTTAATTGAGCTATGTGTAGAAAGAAATTTGGTAATAAGTAATACATATTTTATGAAAAAGAGGATAAATAAATATACAAGGTATGATGTAGCACGTAATGAAAGTAGTTTGTTAGATTATGTATTGGTGGATAAAAGGTTGATGGGTAGGCTCCAGGATGTACATGTTTATAGAGGGGCAACTGATATATCAGATCATTATTTAGTTGTAGCTACAGTTAGAGTAAGAGGTAGATGGGAAAAGAGGAAGGTGGCAACAACAAGTAAGAGGGAGGTGAAAGTGTATAAACTAAGGGAGGAGGAAGTTCGGGCGAGATATAAGCGACTATTGGCAGAAAGGTGGGCTAGTGCAAAGATGAGTAGTGGGGGGGGTTGAAGAGGGTTGGAATAGTTTTAAAAATGCAGTATTAGAATGTGGGGCAGAAGTTTGTGGTTATAGGAGGGTGGGGGCAGGAGGAAAGAGGAGTGATTGGTGGAATGATGAAGTAAAGGGTGTGATAAAAGAGAAAAAGGTAGCTTACGAGAGGTTTTTACAAAGCAGAAGTGTTATAAGAAGAGCAGAGTATATGGAGAGTAAAAGAAAGGTGAAGAGAGTGGTGAGAGAGTGCAAAAGGAGAGCAGATGAAAGAGTGGGAGAGGCACTGTCAAGAAATTTTAATGAAAATAAAAAAAAATTTTGGAGTGAGTTAAACAAGTTAAGAAAGCCTAGGGAAAGTATGGATTTGTCCGTTAAAAACAGAGTAGGGGAGTTAGTAGATGGGGAGAGGGAGGTATTAGGTAGATGGCGAGAATATTTTGAGGAACTTTTAAATGTTGAGGAAGAAAGGGAGGCGGTAATTTCATGCACTGGCCAGGGAGGTATACCATCTTTTAGGAGTGAAGAAGAGCAGAATGTAAGTGTGGTGGAGGTACGTGAGGCATTACGTAGAATGAAAGGGGGTAAAGCAGCTGGAACTGATGGGATCATGACAGAAATGTTAAAAGCAGGGGGAGATATAGTGTTGGAGTGGTTGGTACTTTTGTTTAATAAATGTATGAAAGAGGGGAAGGTACCTAGGGATTGGCGGAGAGCATGTATAGTCCCTTTATATAAAGGGAAAGGGGACAAAAGAGATTGTAAAAATTATAGAGGAATAAGTTTACTGAGTATACCAGGAAAAGTATACGGTAGGGTTATAATTGAAAGAATTAGAGGTAAGACAGAATGTAGAATTGCGGATGAGCAAGGAGGCTTCAGAGTGGGTAGGGGATGTGTAGATCAAGTGTTTACTTTGAAGCATATATGTGAACAGTATTTAGATAAAGGTAGGGAAGTTTTTACTGAATTTATGGATTTAGAAAAGGCATATGATAGAGTGGATAGAGGAGCAATGTGGCAGATGTTGCAAGTTTATGGAATAGGTGGTAAGTTACTAAATGCTGTAAAGAGCTTTTATGAGGATAGTGAGGCTCAGGTTAGGGTGTGTAGAAGAGAGGGAGAATACTTCCCGGTAAAAGTAGGTCTTAGACAAGGATGTGTAATGTCACCATGGTTGTTTAATATATTTATAGATGGGGTTGTAAAAGAAGTAAATACTAAGGTGTTCGGGAGAGGGGTGGGATTAAATTATGGGGAATCAAATTCAAAATGGGAATTGACACAGTTACTTTTTGCTGATGATACTGTGCTTATGGGAGATTCTAAAGAAAAATTGCAAAGGTTAGTGGATGAGTTTGAGAATGTGTGTAAAGGTAGAAAGTTGAAAGTGAACATAGAAAAGAGTAAGGTGATGAGGGTATCAAATGATTTAGATAAAGAAAAATTGGATATCAAATTGGGGAGGAGGAGTATGGAAGAAGTGAATGTTTTCAGATACTTGGGAGTTGACGTGTCGGCGGATGGATTTATGAAGGATGAGGTTAATCATAGAATTGATGAGGGAAAAAAGGTGAGTGGTGCGTTGAGGTATATGTGGAGTCAAAAAACGTTATCTATGGAGGCAAAGAAGGGAATGTATGAAAGTATAGTAGTACCAACACTCTTATATGGATGTGAAGCTTGGGTGGTAAATGCAGCAGCGAGGAGACGGTTGGAGGCAGTGGAGATGTCCTGTCTAAGGGCAATGTGTGGTGTAAATATTATGCAGAAAATTCGGAGTGTGGAAATTAGGAGAAGGTGTGGAGTTAATAAAAGCATTAGTCAGAGGGCAGAAGAGGGGTTGTTGAGGTGGTTTGGTCATTTAGAGAGAATGGATCAAAGTAGAATGACATGGAAAGCATATAAATCTATAGGGGAAGGAAAGAGGGGTAGGGGTCGTCCTCGAAAGGGTTGGAAAGAGGGGGTAAAGGAGGTTTTGTGGGCGAGGGGCTTGGACTTCCAGCAAGCGTGCATGAGCGTGTTAGATAGGAGTGAATGGAGACGAATGATACTTGGGACCTGACGATCTGTTGGAGTGTGAGCAGGGTAATATTTAGTGAAGGGATTCAGGGAAACCGGTTATTTTCATATAGTCGGACTTGAGTCCTGGAAATGAGAAGTACAATGCCTGCACTTTAAAGGAGTGGTTTGGGATATTGGCAGTTTGGAGGGATATGTTGTGTATCTTTATATGTATATGCTTCTAAACTGTTGTATTCTGAGCACCTCTGCAAAAGCAGTGATAATGTGTGAGTGTGGTGAAAGTGTTGAATGATGATGAAAGTATTTTCTTTTTGGGGATTTTCTTTCTTTTTTGGGTCACCCTGCCTCGGTGGGAGACGACCGACTTGTTGAAAAAAAAAAAAAAAAAAAAAAAAAATAATGTCAACCCATTTGTGACTGCGTATTAGAATGGCTAGTTGGACACTTATTGGACAATGACGTCATTTGTTTACTCTTGAACATCAGCGAATTCGAAAATTTCCGCTACTTTGAGCTCAATTTCAAGGTCCTTTTCATTGTGAAACCAATCAAAATCATCTCTATTTCTGTAATATGTCTTCCATTCTATCAAATGATACCAAGAAAACAAGAATACAGCCATAATTACTATATAAAAATACACCTCAAAGTCAGCGTTTTAATACAAAAACATGGTCGAAGTTAATTTTTTCTCATTATGCACTGCGTGCTGTAGGATTTTTTTTATACTGCGCACACTGACCACAGAGACCCATTCTCTCACATGTGGGCCTACCAGTTTTCTCCCACTTGATTTGAAGCCTCTAGAATTTTGGAGCATAAATACGTCAAAAACACTGGCTTGTAAGGTGTATATATATATGACTGAAACAGTCAAAGGGTATAATCCCTACCTCACCTATGATATTTGTGCCTGGGGATCAACCACAGCCAGCCATCTTAAACCTTGATAACCCAACAAAAAGCTGCTGTGCAGATGATTACCAGCTCCTGTGCTAGACAGCCCATCCCACCACTTTTCAAAAGCCTGAACTTGTTAAATATACAAGGCATACACTCATATTATTGTGCCTGCTACATATACAGAACATTAAACTCCAACATAAACTGTAATAGGCTATATAGAAATAAAGTATTTTTTTTTATGTTGCTGCAGCACTGTTTTGGGCATTAGTTTCACCTTGTTTAGAGGCTCTATGGTGTCGCCCCTTGATGGTGTCACCCGAAGCGGCCCGTTCCCCCCCCTTACAACACCACTGCATAAGGCACTCTTCGACATCCCTCGTGTCAGTCTCACACTATGCAAAAATGCAATGCACACAAAAGGCCTGAAGATCTGGAACTCGCTACCTGAATTGGTAAAGGATCCCCTGACTACATATAAATTTAGGACTTTGCTTAAAAATCATCTCATCTCTCAATACTAACCAAACCAACCAACACAACTTCTAATCAATTATGTGACCTCTAGTCAATTCACCATCTGTCAATCCATGAAATATTACTGCTTGAACCATTAATTGTAATACTGTTTATATGATGTGCAACTTCAAGATTATTATTCTTATAAACCTCCACCTTGACCATCTCGCATTAGTATTAAGATTAAATAAGATTTTAATAAAGTTACCCACTATTATCTTGTCTAGATTTAAGTATGTAGTTATTATGTATGCACTAGGATTAGTCTGCCTGAAATGCCCCACCATGATAGTGGCTTTCTTTGTACTTAGCAAACCAAAATTGTAATTACGCATTGTAAGCTTCACAAAGAAATGAATCTTTTTATTCATTATACCATCAGCATTGGTGTACCATACCTTCAGTTTCCTCTCCAACACTGTATTCTGGGGGTGGGTCCTGGCAGGGTGCTATGGATTCTACTGCATACTGTGGGGTGGGGTGGGGGGTTGTGAGTGTAGGGTGTGAGTTTGGCTGAAGGGTTTTGAGGGTGGTTCCGTGGGTGTTTGTGCACTCTGCTCCACTCGACTCTGGTTGTTCTCTATTGACTCTAGCGTTGTCTCTCTTGCCCCTTTTGTCTCTGTGTTCTCTCTCTCAGCTGTTGACATTCTGTCTTGGTCTAGGAATGCCCTCCTGTATGCTGTTGATTCCTTTAGCTGTGGTTTCAACTGCAGGATCCTGTCCCACACCATTTCTGTCATGAAAATCAGGTTGACTGGCCAATTTCTCTCCATCAAGTACCCCCATATTCTCTGAAGATTTATTAGCTCAGACATATCCTCCTCCTGTCCTATTTGTTTGATAAATTCAATCTCGTTTTATTTTTCCACCATCTTTCATCATAAGTTTTCCCTTTGTTCTCCTGAAGCCCATGGATAAAGACTGACCTCTCCTTCTCCTCATCCCTTTGCTTTTCCTTCCATGTTTCTGGGTCCCGTTTATACAAAGCCATTGCCTCCTATATTAGTTCCTGTACCTCCTGGTGGCCTGGTCGTGCCTCTGCATGGGGCCTGTTTCCTCTGCCTGTGCCCCCCTTACATCTGTCTGTTACCCCCCACACATACTGCTGTCCCTGTGTGTGTGTGTGTGTGTGTGTGTGTGTGTGTGTGTACTCACCTATTTGTGGTTGCAGGGGTCGAGACATAGCTCCTGGCGCCGCCTCTTCACTGATCGCTACTAGGTCCTCTCTCTCCCTGCTCCATGAGCTTTATCATACCTTGTCTAAAAGCTATGTATGGTTCCTGCCTCAACTACGTCACTTGTCAGACCATTCCATTTCCTGACAACTCTATGACTAAAAAAAATTCCTAACATCTCTTTGACTTATCTGAGTCTTAAACTTCCAATTGTGACCCCTTGTTTCTGTGTCCCATCTCTAGAACATTTTGTCCCTGTCCACCCTGTCAATTCCTCACAGTATTTTGTAAGTCATTATCATGTCTCCCCTAACTCTCCTGTCCTTCAGTGTTGTCAGGCCAATTTCCCTTAACCTTTCTTTGTAGGACATTCCCCTTAGCTCTGGGACTAGTCTTGTTACAAACCTTTGCACTTTCTCTAATTTCTTGACGTGCTTGACCAGGTGTGGATTCCAAACCGTTGCTGCATACTCCAATATGGGCCTGACGTATATGGTATACCGAGTCTTGAATGATTCCTTACTGAGGTATCAGAACGCTATTCTTAGGTTTGCCAGATGCTTGTATGCCGCAGCAGTTATCTGATTGATGTGCGCCTCAGGAGATGTGCTTGGTACTATACTCACCCCATGATATTTTTCCATGAGTGAGGTTTGCAGTCTTTGGCCACCTAACTTTCACCTTTGATATACCTTTGAAGAGTTTCGAGAGTTTCTCTACTCTCTGAGCCCGGCCATGGGCCAGGCTTGTCTGGTGCTTGCCTGGTCAACCAGGCTATTGCTGCTGGAGGCCCGCTGCCCCACATATCCATCACAGCCTGGTTGATCTGGCACCTAGTGAAGATACTTGTCCAGTTTCCTCTTGAAGGCTTCTACACTTGTTCCAGCCGTGTTTCTGATATCTTCTGGTAAGATGATGAATAGTCTGGGACCCCGGATGTTGATACAGTGTTCCCTTATTGTCCCCACTGCACCCCTGCTCCTAACTGGGTTTATTTTACACTTCCTCCCATATCTCTCACTCCAGTATGTTGTTATGGTAGTGTGCAGACTTGGGACGAGGCCCTCGAGTACTTTCATGTATCTCTCTCTCTCTCCATTATATGAGTACACGTTCAAGACATGAAGGCGTTCCCAGTAATTTAGGTGCCTTACTGGCTCAATGTGAGCCATAAACGATCTCTGTATTTGTTCCAGCTCCGATATTTCTCCTGCTCTGAACGGGGCTGTCAGCACTGAGCAATATTCTAAGCGAGGGAGCACTAGTGATTTGAAGAGTGTCACCATCAGCATTATTTCCCTTGTTTTGAAAGTTCTCAGTACCCACCCCGTCATCTTCCTGGCTGTCATGATCTTTGTCTTGTTATGGTCTTTAAAAGAAAGGTCAGCTGACATAATTATTCCCAGGTCTTTTACGTGTTCCTTTTGTTCTATTTGGTTATTCTCTTGAGTTTTGTATATAGTGTTCCTTTTGAGTTCTTCAGTCTTTCCATACCTAAGCAGCTGAACTTATCACCACTAAAGGTCATGTTGTTCTCCACTGCCCACTGGAAAACCCTGCTTATGTCTTCCTGTACTTTTTCAGTGTCCTCTACCGTAGTGACTTTCATGCTTATTTTAGTGTCATCTGCAAATGATGATACAAAAGTGTGCTGGGTGTTTTTATCTATGTCTGCTATGAGGATGAGAAACAGCAGAGGTGCCAGGACAGTGCCTTGGGGCACTGAGATTTTGACCTCGCTGATGCTGGATCTTGCCCTGTTCACTACCACTTTTTGTGTTCTGTGTGTTAGGAACCCAAAAATCCATCTGCCTACCTTCCCCGTAATGCCCACGAACCTCATTTTGTGTGCTATCACTCCATGATCACATTTGTCAAACACCTTTGCAAAATCTGTGTAAATCACATTTGCGTTTTGGTCGTCTTCCAATGCGTCCGTAATTCTGTCATAATGGTTCAGCAGTTGTGACAGACACGATCGTCCTGCTCTAAAACCAAGCTGGTTCGGGTTATGTTGGTCGTATTTGTAATCTGCCGTCTCACATCTCTTTCTAATATTTTTATGATGTGAGAGGTTAGGGCTATTGGTCTGTAATTTTTAGCTAGTGCTCTACTACCTCCCTTATGCAAAAGAGTTATGTCTGCACTCCTTAAGGCTTCTGGTATTTCACCTACATGTAAGCTCTCTCTCCAAAGAATGCTGAGTGCTCATGCTAATGGTACTTAACACTTCTTTATAAATAGAGCATTCCATGAATCTGGTCCAGGTGCTGAGTGAGTGGGCATGTTGTCCATTTCTTTTTTGAAATCTATGGCATTTGTATTAATGTCAGTTAGTTGGTCTGTGCAGCCTTCTTCTGGAGTGAAAAATATTTCTGCATTGTCTACCTTGCTGTCATTTAGTGGGTTGCTGAACACCGACTCATACTGTTCCTTTAGGATTTCACTCATTTCCTGTTCATCATCAGTATATGAGTCTCCTCTCAGTAGTGGTCCAATACTACAGGCAGTTCTTAGTTTGGATTTTGCATAGGAATAAAAATATTTTGGGTTTCTTGCAATATCCTGTATGTCCCTTTATTCCCTTTATACTTCTTGTGTTAGGTATGACATCCTAAGTTTTTGCTCTAGTTCAGTGATCTCTTGTCTAAGCCTATCTTTCCTCTTCTGAAGCATATTTGTGTTTTTAAGCAATTCAGTAACCCGTTTTCTTCTGTACCATCTCCTACACTCTATCTTTATATCTGATCTCCTTCTGGGTTTCCTCAATGGTACGTGCTTCATACATACCTTGTGTGCTTCTCCAGGCACTGGTGGGGATTTAGAGTGCTCATGTCTGCCTCCCAGGATATGTCTGATAGCTCTTGATTTATTTTTTCCGACTCAATTCTTTGGTTGTTAAAATTAAACTTACTGAACACCCCATCTTTAACATTAGTGAGGCAGTTCCTTAACCCTGAGTTAATACTCGTTTGAACTTCTATGATGGTGTCATCAGAGTATATTGTCTTTGTAACTGTTATGTAGACTATACTCTGTCTGAGTCTTCTTTGCCCTTACCCGATCTTCATGACTTTGCATTTGGCATGGTTAAATTCAAGGAGCCAGTTGCTGGACCAGGCTTGTAGCCTGTCCAGGTCTCTTTGTAGTCCTGCCTAATCTTTCACCAATTTAATTCTCCTCATTAACTTCACATCACCTGTAAACAGGGACACTTCTGAGTCTATCCCTTCCATTCTGTCATTCACATACACCAAAAACAGCACAGGTCCTAGGACTGACCCCTGTGGAACCCTGCTCGTCACAGGCACCCACTCTGACACCTCGTCACGTACCATGACTCGTTGTTGCCTCCCTGTCAAATATTCTCCTATCCATTGCAGTGCTCTTCCTGTTATGTGTGCCTGATTCTCTAGCTTTTGCATTAACCTCTTGTGAGGAACTGTGTTGAAGGCCTTCTTGCAGTCCAAGAAAATGCAGTCTATCTACCCATCTCTCTCTTGTGTCTTACTTCCATTACCTTGTTATAAAACTCCTGTAGGTTTGTGACACAGGATTTACGTTCCCTGAAACTGTGCTGGTTGCCATTTTTAAGCTTGTGTCTTTCTAGGTACTCAACCACTCTCCTCCTGATGATCTTCTCCATCATTTAGCATATTATAAACGTCAGTGACACAGGTCTGTAGTTTAATGCCTCGTGTCTGTCTCCTTTCTTAAAGACTGGGACTACATTTGCCATCTTCCGTACCTCAGGGAGTTGCCCAGTTTCAATGGATGTGATGAAGATTTTTAAGTGGCACACACAGCATCTCTGCTCCCTCTCTAAAGACCCACAGAGAGATGTTGTCTGGTCCCACTACCTTTGAGGTATCAAGTTCACATAGCAGCTTCTTCACCTCCTCGGTTGTGCGTATTTCATCCAGCACTTGTTGGTGTATCCCTTGTTGGTGTACCTCCCTATTCTGACTTCCTGGGGTCCTTCCTCTCTCCACTGTATATACTTCTCTCAATCTCATGTTAAGCTTCTCACATACCTACCTCTTGGTCATTTCTTGTGAACTCCCCACCTTCTTTCCTCAGCCTGATTACCTGGTGCTTTACTGTTGTTTTCCTCCTGATGTGGCTATACAACAGCATCAGGTCAGACTTGACTTTTGATGTTGTGTCATTTTCGTATTATTGCTAAGCCTTCCTTCTTTATTATTATTTTTTTTTATTATTAATACATAAGCCGATTCCCACCAAGGCAGGGTGGCTCGAAAAAAGAAAAACTTTCATCATCATTCACTCCATTACTGTCTTGCCAGAAAGGTGCTTTATACTACAGTTATAAAACTGAAACATTAACACCCCTCCTTCAGAGTGTAGACACTGTACGTGTACTTCCCATCATCAGGACTCAAGTCCTGCCTACCGGTTTCCCTGAATCCCTTCATAAATGTTACTTTGCTCACACTCCAACAGCACGTCAAGTATTAAAAACCATTCGTCTCCATTCACTCCAATCAAATATGCTCACGCATGCTTGCTGCAGGTCCAAGCCCCTCACACACAAAACCTCCTTTACCCCCTCCCCCTCACCTTTCCTAGGCCGACTCCTACCCTGCCTTCCCTCCACTACAGATTTATACACTATCGAAGTCATTCTGTTTCGTTCCATTCTCTCTACATGTCCGAACCACCTCAACAACCCCTCCTCAGCCCTCTGGATCATAGTTTTGGTAATCCCGCACCTCCTCATAATTTCCAAACTATGAATTCTCTGTATTATATTCACACCACACACTGCCCTCAGACATGACATCTCCACTGCCTCCAGCCTGCTCCTTGTTGCAACACTCATCACCCATGCTTCACACCCATGTAAGTGTTGGTATAACTATACTCTCATACATTCCCCTCTTTGCTTCCATGGACAGTGCACCACTCACCCTTTTCCCCTCATCATTTCTATGGTTCACCTCATCCTTCATAGACCCATCTGCTGACTTGTTCACTCCCAAATATCTGAATACATTCACCTCCTCCATACTCTCTCCCTCCAATCTGATATCCAATCTTTTGTCACCTAATCTTTTTGTTATCCTCATCACCTTGCACTTTCCTATATTCATTTTTAACCCTTTGAGGGTCGACAGGCCCTCTCCGAGACTCGTTCTCAGGGTCAGCCAAATAAAAAAAAAATAATAATTTTTTCTTATGAAAAGATAGAGAACCTTTTCCTGATCATAATGACACCAAAAGTATGAAATTAAATGGAAGACTTATGGAATTATGCTCTCGCGAAGTTAGTGGTCTCGGTGATGTTTACGCAATTTTGCCCACTTTCAGTCCCATTTTTGGCTAATTCCACCATACTAGTTGACAAAAAACATGAATATTTCGCTAGAACGCCATTTTTTCTATCGAATGAGTGCAAGAAACCACCCATTTACCAATTTCAACTATCCAGTACAGTGGTCAGAATTTAGCAATTTTGCCAATTTTACACAAATTTCAAAAGATGCCAATTTCTGAATAGGGTCCAGAATAAACAAGAAAGACATTCCTGGCACTAAAATGACATTTCCTCTGTTCATTAGTCACGTCTCAAGGCCCCTCTTACATTCTTTTGCTTTCCAATTTGAATTTTTATTCTTACAAAAAAATAGAAGATTTACTGTTATGCAGACTACTGCATTAGTGTAAAAAATGGTATAAATAATATTGGCGCACTTACGAAAGAACATTAGACTCACCAGTTGACGTGTATTGGACGCTTGGCATGATTTATTTACTTTTGAACTTTGGTAAAAATCGAACATTTCTGCTATTTTGAGCTCAATTTCAAGGTACTTTTCATTGTAAAACCAGTCAAAATCATCTCAATTACTGTAACATGTCTTCCATTCAATAAAATGAGACCAAGAAAACTAGAATACAACAATAAATACCATACGAAAATACAGTACAAAGTTGCTGTTTTATTCCAAAAAACGGTCAAAGCTTTTTTTTTCTCATTATGCACTGTGCTGCAGGATTTTTTTTATACTGTGCACACTGACCACATAGACCCATTCTTTCATATGTAGGCCTGCCAGCTTTCTCCCACTAGATTTGAGGGCGCTAGAATTTAGGCGTACTAGTACGTCAAAAACCCTGGGTCGTAAGCCGTACTAGTACGGCCGAAACTCTCAAAGGGTTAGTTTTCTTCTTTTACATACCCTACCAAATTCATCCACCAACCTCTGCAACTTTTCTTCAGAATTTCCCAAAAGCACAGTGTCATCAGCAAAGAGCAGCTACAACAACTCCCACTTTGTGTTTGATTCTTTATCTTTTAACTCCACACCTATTGCAAAGACCCTAGCTTTCACTTCTCTTACAACCCCATCTATAAATATATTGAACAACCACGGTGACATCACACATCCTTTTCTAAGGCTTACTTTTACTGGGAAATAATCTCCCTCTCCTACATACTCTAACCTGAGCCTCACTATCCTCGTAAAAACTCTTCACTGCTTTCGGTAACCTACCTCCTATATCATACATCTGCCACATTGTCCTCCTATCCACTCTGTCATACGCCTTTTCTAAATTCATAAATGCCACAAAAACCTCTTTAGCCTTATCTAAATACTGTTCACCTATATGTTTCACTGTAAACACTTGGTCTACACACCCCCTACCTTTCCTAAAGCCTCCTTGTTCATCTGCTATCCTACTCTCTGTCTTACTCTTAATTCTTTCAATAATAACTCTACCATACACTTTACCAGGTATACTCAACAGACTTATTCCCCTATAATTTTTGCACTCTCTTTTATCCCCTTTGCCATTATACAAAGGAACTATGCATGCTCTCTGCCAATCCCAAGGTACCTTACCCTATTCCATACATTTATTAAATAATAGCATCAACCACTTCAAAACTATATCCCCACCTGCTTTTAACATTTCTATCTTTATCGCATCAATCCCAGCTGCCTTACCCCCTTTCATGCTACCCACTGCCTCACAAACTTCCCCCACATTCACAACTGGCTCTTCCTCACTCCTACAAGACATTATTCCTCCTTGCCCTATACACGAAATCACAGCTTCCCTATCTTTATCAACACTTAACAATTCCTCAAAATATTCCCTCCATCTTCCCAGTACCTCTAACTCTCCATTTAATAACTCTCCTCTCCTATTTTTAACTGTCAAATCCATTTGTTCCCTAGGCTTCCTCAACTTATTAATCTCACTTCAAAACTTTTTCTTTTTTTTCAACAAAATTTGCTGATATCGTCTCACCCACTCTTTCATTTTCTCTCCTTTTACATTGCTTCACCACTCTCTTAACCTCTCTTTTTTCTCTCCATATACTCTTCCCTCCTTGCATCACTTCTACTTTGTAAAAACCTCTTATATGTTAACTTTTTCTCCCTTACTACTCTCTTTACATCATCATTCCATCAATCACTCTTCTTCCCTCCCACACCTTTCCTGCAACCACAAACTTCTGCTGAACACTAATACTACATTCTTGAGAAAAAAAAAAATTTTTTAATAAATCAGCGACTTTGCAGTGTATTTTCGTATGGTATTTATTGTTGTATTCTAGTTTTCTTGGTCTCATTTTATAGAATGGAAGACATACTACAGAAATTGAGATGATTTTGACTGGTTTTACAAAGAAAGGTGCCTTGAAATTGAGCTCAAAGTAGCAGAAATGTTCGATTTTTACCAAACTTCAAAAGTAAACAAATCGTGCCAAGCGTGCAATACACGTCAACTGGTGAGTCTAATATTCTTTCACAAGTGCACCAATAATATTTATACCATTTTTTACACTAATGCAGTAGTCTGCATAACAGTAAATCTTATATTTTTTGTGAAAATAAAAATTCAAAGTGGAAAGCAAAAGAATATAAGAGGGGCCTTGAGACATGACTAATGACTAGAGGAAATGTCATTTTAGTGCCAGGAATGTCTTTCTTGTTTATTCTGGACCCTATTCGGAAATTGGCATCTTTTGAAATTTGTGTGAAATTGGCAAAATTGCTAAATTCTGACCACTGTACTGGATAGTAGAATTTCATAAATGAGTGGTTTCTTGCACCCATTCGATAGAAAAAATGGAGTTCTATCGAAATATTCATGTTTTTTGTCGACTAGTACAGTGAAATTGGACGAAAATGGGGCTCAAAGTGGGCAAAATCGCCGATGCGTAAACATCGCCGAGACCGCTAACTTTGCGAGAGCATAATTCCGTAAGTTTTCTATCAAATTTCAAACTTTTGGTGTCTTTATGATCAGGAAAAGATTCTCTATCTTTTCATAAGAGAAAATATTTTTTTTTTTTTTTAAATTTCGCCGACCCTGAGAACGAGTTTCGGAGAGGGCCTGTCGACCCTCAAAGGGTTAAACCTACCCCATACACCTTCGACCCCATTGCCAATACTCTCACTAGCCCATCTATCCTCCAATAGTTGTTTATAACTTACCCTAACTGCTTCCTCTTTTAGTTTATAGACCTTCACCTCTCTCCTACTTGCTGCTTTTATTTTCCTTGTATCCCATCTATCTTTTACTCTCACTGTAGCTACAACTAAAAAGTGATCTGATATATCTGTGGCCCCTCTATAAACATGTACATCCTGAAGTCTACTAAAGTTTTTATCTACCAATACATAGTTCAACAAACTACTGTCATTATGCCCTACATCATATCTTGTACATTTATTTATCCTCTTTTTCTTAAAATATGCATCATCTATAGTTAAACCCCTTTCTATACAAAGTTCAATCAAAGGGCTCCCATTATCATTTACACCTGGCACCCCAAACTTACCTACCACACCCTCTCTAAATGTTTCTCCTTTAGTATTTTGGCCCCCTACCACAAGTACTCTCTCACTTGGTTCAAAGGTTCCTATACATTCACTTAACATCTCCCAAAATCTCTCTCTATCCTCTACACTCCTCTCTTCTTCAGGTGCATACATGCTTACTATGATCCACTTTTTGCATCCGACCCTTATTTTAACCCACATAATCCTTGAATTTACACATCTGTATTCCCTCTTCTAATTCCATAACTGATCCTTCAACATTATTGCTATCCCTTCCTTAGCTCTGACTCTCTCAGATATTCCTGACTTAATCCCATTTATTTCTCCCCACTGAAACTCGCCTACCCCCTTCAGCTTTGTTTCACTTAGGACCAAGACATCCAACTTCTTTTCATTTATAACATCAGCAATCATCTTTCTTATCATGTGCACTACATCCACACACATTCAAGCATCCCAGTTTTATAAAGTTTTTCTTCTTCTCTTTTCTAGTAAATGTATACAGGAGAAGGGGTTACTAGCCCATTGCTCCCAGCTTTTTAATTGCCTCATACGACACGCATGGCTTTTGGAGGAAAGATTCTTTTCCACTTTCCCATGGACAATAGAGGAAATAAAGAAGAAAAAGAGCTATTAGGAAAAAGAAAACCTACATGTGTGTATGAATATATATGCATGTGCATGCCTGTGTAGTGTGACCTAAGCATAAGTACAAGTAGCAAGATATACCCATTATCCAGCATGTTTACGAGACAGAAAAAAAGACACCAGCAATCCTACCATCATGTAAAAGTTACAGGTTTCTGTTTCACAGTCACCTGGCAGGACGGTAGTACCTTCCTGGATGGCTGCTGTCTATGAGCCTACTACCTTCTTATCTATGCATATTCGTTTCTGGCACTTAGGCTAATCTCTATTTTCCTGGGTCCTTTGTCTTCTGTACTTTTTCCATTCTCTAGTGCACTTAGTTTTTGCCGCCCTACACTTTTGGGTGAACCAAGGACTCATTCTGGTCTTCCCATTATTTCTGTTTCCCTTGAGAACAAACCCCTCCCCTGCCTCCTTGCATTTTGTTGTCACATAATCCATAATTTCTTTTACTGGTTTTCCTGCAATTTCTCTCTCCCACTGAATGTCTTGCAGGAATTCCTCATGCCAGTGTAGTTTTCCCTTCTGTAGTTTGGTTTTTCCCATCCTACTCCTGCTACCCTCTCCACTTGTAGCTCAACTATGTAATCTAAAGCACAGAACCACATGATCACTAGCTCCAAAGGGCCTTTCGTACATCATATCCTCGTTGTTCGAACTACTCAAGGTGAATACTAGGTCCAGTCTTGCTGGATCATCCTTACCTCTCTCTCTGGTAGTGTCTCTAACATGTTGATGCACGAGGTTTTCCAATACCACATCCATAATCTTGGCTCTCCATGTTTCAGGATTCCCATGGGGCTCCAGGTTTTCCCAGTCAATCTCCTTGTGACTGAAATCACCTATAACTAGCAACTTTGCTCCACCCCATGTGAGCTCTTCTGGCCGCCTCAGCTAGTGTCTACCACTGCTCTGTTGCTCTCTTCGTATTTTTCTCTTGGTCTCCTGCAGTTCTGCGGTGGGTTGTACATTACTGCAATTACCACCTTGTGGCCCTCAGACTGGAATGTTCCTACTATGTAGTCCCTTTTGTCCATTCCATCCATTCCTTCTATTTCCTCAAATTCCCATCAGTTTTTAATGAGCAGTGCAACTCCTCCTCCCCCTCTGCTCCCCCTATCTTTCCCCAGGATTTGATAACCGGTTGGAAAGATTGCATCTGTTATCATCCTGGTGAGTTTTATTTCTGTAAATGCTAGCCTCCCTCTCCCCTCCTCCCTGTCTTTCATACACCAACAAGAGTCTGGGAATGTCTCCTTGATTCTTTCACGCCATTCCTTACATTTATTTGTTATTCTGTCTGCATTTGCATACCAAACCTTCAACTTTTCTAAAACTGTAGTCTGGGAGTATGTTAGGGTTGGGGAAGTGGGAGACCTAATGAGGAACTATGGGTGGTTGCTGTGGAGGTGGAGTTTGTAATGAGGTGGGTGGGGGCAATGGGCATGGCATGTATGTTTTGGGTTAGAATGTTTGGTTGCATTGGGGTTGTCCTGGTTGCACGTGCGTGTGAGTATGTGTGTACGTGTGAGTGTACACAAGCGTGTAATTTCTCCACACCTCCCACAGAGTGCAGACACTACATTTCCACCTCCAGTATTCAAGTCTAGTTAATCGTTTTCCCTGAATCCATTCATAAATGATACTTTCCTTACATCAACAGTATGTCCAACCCTAATTTGCTAAATGACTTACCAAATACAGGTTCATTTGCACATCCTTTGAGTCTGACTCCTCTTGAAGTTGGTTCAATAAGAAAATGACGCACTAGCTCACTAGCTGGGTCACTGGACTTTGTTGTCACGTTCGGTGGTGGAGTAGAAACTTTCAAGGCCAGGCCAAAAGCTCCAGGGAACGAGTTGGAATCTCGAACAACAAACGTGCCTGGTGTCTTGTCCTTGAGCATTGTTATAGCTGAAAACAAATTAGAATAATAATAAAATTAAAATTTTGAGGAGGATCATGGAATACTATTCAAAGTTACTCATGATATTATAATACAGTATTACTAAGTTAACCAACATACTATACCATAATACATATCTGCTTCCTTCAGAAACAAACAAGAATCATTACATTAATCATATATTTCACCATCCAGATTCTCAATCTTTAGGAATTATGGTTCATGAGACCTGGTGAAGTATCGGGGACAGTGTGAAAGGCCTAGAGTTGCTATCCAAGCAATTAATCACTCATTTGGGATTATTTGCATGTATGTACAGTACAGGAGGGCCCCACTTATATGGCGGGTTAGGTTCCAGGCTACCGCTGTAAAGCGGAAACCGCCGTAAAGTGGAACACCCTTTTTTTTCACTTACAAATGCATACAAACACTAGATAACAAGTTTACACTAACATATATTATGTTAGCAATAGAACCAGGCATCAAAAAACAATAAAAAAGTACAATACACACATAGTGCACTCATTACTTACCTTAAAATATTTATAGTCTTAATCTAGGGTGAGACAAGTAGTATTTATTGTAAGAAATCAAGTGTGGTATGTATGGTAGTCAGCCAGGCTACCATACCAGGCCACCCCACCCACACATACTATTCTATGATATTTAAGCATCCCAGAGCGATAAAATGTATATACAGTTCACTCATTACTTACCTTAAAATATAGGGTGAGATGAGTAGTATTTATTGTAAAAAATCAAGTGTGGTATGTATGGTAGTCAGCCAGGCTACCATACCAGAGAGAAAGAATGAGTGCATGAGAGAGGACAGGCGCAGAGTTATGTAAACAAACCAGGCGAACGTAAGTTTTGTAAACAGTGTACACGTCTGGTTTGTGTACAAGTTACATTGTGTACAGGTTGTCTCTACATTGATACGGTAGAATAAATAAAGAAGAACACTCCCATTCTCATGTAACATCATTTTGAGAAGAAATGATGCTCTGAGTGAAGGCAATGGAAGTAAGTCACTCTGACTTTTTTGGGTTATCCTAGGTTCTCTACACATATGTTATGTATTTATGTTATGTATCGTGTTTATTATATAATTTTGAAAAAAATATCACGGATGGATTAATGAAAATGTGTATATTAACGTAATATACAACATTTAATGATACACCGAGCTCAGACAGCGTAAACAAACAAACTGAACAGGTTGTGGACGATCACTCGGTCAGGCAAAATAGACGGTATTAATACGTGTCCAGTTTTAGTTCATTCATGTACATTTGTAAGAGTTTGTGAAACTTTTACCTTATAATATTTTTATTATTATTATAATAATTAAATCACAAAACAAATACTCTTACACTGTGTACAAGTTAGTACAGAATTATAGCTATAAAGTGAAGGCATACGAAAGGAATATTTTTCTACAGTTATCCCTAGTAACAGGTGACGGGCTAGAGAAAACGTAATTCTTCCGACACTTCTACAAACCGTTTGGTAAACATCTCATATATATTTGTATAAATTTTTATACTGTGGGTGCATGTATCATGTTTGTGTGTTACATAATGTGTTTCTTATATACTTTTGAAAAAAATATCATAGATAGATTAAGGGAAATGTCTATATTAACGTAATATGCGACATTAATGTGCCCAAGAGATTATTATTATTATTATTATTATTATTATTATTATTATTGCATGAAGAGTAGAGAGACTTAGTGATTTTAATGTGTACCTACATGCCAGCACAGTGTGTAAGTTTATTTAGGTACAGGTGTACACAAGTTTAATTATCAAGTACAATACATATAAAATATACAATAACTTTAAAACACTTGAAATTTTGGAAAGTTTCCAGACATAATAAGATGTGCTCAGGGAGAATGTAAACAAACTCGGTGGGCAGCTGTGACCGTATTAGAAAGACAGGTGGGGGGAGCCGTATAGCGAGTTTTGGTCATAATTTGAAATGTCCGTATTAGCGGAACGCCGTAAAGCGAAACGCCGTAAAGCGGGGCCCTGCTGTATATATGTACTATATGTGTGACTCACAAAATTGTACTATCATGACTGCAAATGAACTACGGAACAGGTAGGGTGTAAGTCAAAGGCGAGGAGTCGTATAACTCCAGGCCACTGAGTAAGCCACTCAGCCAGCTGGCTATAGTAAGATTCATCCAACTAGGTATATGTCTATACACCATAGGGAGGTTAGCATGGACACCACTGTGACCACAAATGCAAGTTTTTACAGATGAATCTCCCACCAGCATGGCCGTGATCAAATCTAGCTCAAGTTCTTTCGAAGCCCCCCCCCCTCCCCATTCTGTGGTTTGTTTACAATCATGTTATGATTTTGTGAGTCATGATGGCAATTTTTTTGCGTAACAAACTGGAACTTTTAACCCCTTGAGGGTCCAGAATCCCAATCTAAAAATTGTCCACTGGGTCCAAGAATTTAACCCTTTCAGGGTCCGTCCTGTAGATCTACGGCTTTACGTTCAGGGTCCAAACCGTAGATCTACGCCATGAGCTCAGCTCACTCTGATAAACTGTGAGTGGTACATTTGGGCCTAGATATGAGAGAATAAATCTATGTGGTATGTGTGCACCACATAAAACAGATCCTGCAGCACACTGTGTATGAGAAAAAAACTTAAATCATGATTTTTCGATTAAAACAGCAAATTTGCAGTGTTTTTTCGTATGTTTTTTATAGTTGTATTTGCGATTTCTTGGTCTTATTTGATAGAATGGAAGACATACTACAGAAATAGAGATGATTTTGATTGGGTTTAGCACAGGAAATGGCTTGAAACTGAGCTCAAAGTAGCGGAAATGTTAAATTTTTGCCGATATTCAAGAGGAAACAAACGACCTCACACGTCTAATACACGTCAGCTGGTGGGTCTAATATACATTCACAAATATGGTGATGATATTTATACAATTATTACAGTATTGCATAACAGTAAATCTTCTATTTTTTGGTGTGAATAAAAATTCATTATGTGAATAAAAAATAAAAATGGAATTTATTTGTAAAGCCTCAAAACATAACTAATGAACAGAGGAAACGTTAGTTTAGTGCCAGGAATGCCTACATTGTTTATTCTGGACCCTATTTTGAAATTGGAATATTTTGAACTTTGTGTTAAATTGGCCAAATTAACAATTTCCGATCACTTTATTTTGTAGTTGAAACAGTTGACTTGGCGATTTCTTGTGCTCAATCGATAGAATAGAAGTAATACTAGTGAAATAGCTAAGAATTTGGTTGATTGGAATAATGTAATTGGCCTAAAATGGGAGTCAAAGTCGGCAAAATCGCCGATTCGTAAATGTCGCTGACACATCAAAATTCGCGAGAGCATAATTTCGTCAATTTTCCACCAAATTTCGTACTTTTTGTTTTATTACCTTCACAAAAAGATTCTCTATGATTTCATAAGAAAAAATAACAAATTTTTTTTTTTTGAAAATTCTTGGACACTGGTGCGTGACTCCAGATTTGGGCCTTGGACCCTGAAAGGGTTAAAAAAGAAAAAAAAAAAAAAGCATTATTTTCTTATGAAATGGTGGAGAATATTTTTCTGAAGGTAATAAAACAAAAAAATATGAGAGTTGATCAATAACTGACAAAATTACATTTTCGAGAATTTTGCTGTCAGTGACACTTACGCATCTGCAATTCTGCCCACTTGGAGTCCTATTTTAGGCCAATTACATTGCTCTAGTAGATCAGTCTTAGCTATTTTGCCAGTATGTGTCCCATTTTATTGAGTGAGCACAAGAAATCACCCAATCAACTATTTCAACTAATAAAGTGATCAGAAATTGATAATTGGGCCAATTTTGCACAAATTTCAATAAATCCCAATTTTAAAATAGGTTCCAGAATTAACAAAGCAGGCATTCTTGGCACTATCATTTCCTTATCTTTGTTCATTAGTTACGTTACCAAGCTTTACACGTGAATTCCATTTTGATTTTTTATTCAAAGAATTTTTTTCACACAAAAAATAGGTTTACTGTTATGCAATATTATAATAATTGTATAAATAATATCAGCACATTCATGAATGCATTTTAGACCTGCCAGTTAACGTGTATTGGACTCATGACATGATTTTGCTCAAACACTGGCAAATATCGAACATTTCTGCTACTTTGAGCTCAATTTCAAGCTATTTTCAGTCCTAAAATCCATCAAAATCATCTCTTATTTCTATAATATATCTTCCAACTTATTGCATCGACCCTTTCTCTCTTATCTAGGACCAAATTTAGGCTCACAGGTTATCTGAATGAGCCGAGCTCATCATGTAGAACTACGGCATGGACACTGACTTAAAAGCCATAGAACTATGGCACGGACCCTCAAAGGGTTAAAAGAAAGAACACAGTGTGCATGTAAAATTCTGTTTCAAGCTTAGCAAAATGGCTAGTGAAACTCACAAAATGTTTCAACAAGCATTTGGCAACAAAGCAATGGGTCAGTCAGTGTTTTGAATGGTTTTCTCAATTCAAAGCAACAAATATCAGTTGAGGATGATGAGTGCAATGGTCATAAATGAATGTCAAAAACAGATGCCAAATCATCGTCAGAGTATCTAGGACATTGAAAGTGCTGTAGGAGTTTGTTATGGACTGTGTCTAAGCATTCTGAATGAAAATTTGAATATGAGGTGAGTGACTGCAAAATTTGCATTTTGTTTGCTGACTCAAGACCAGAAAGAGCATCGTGTTCTGTGATTTGTTTTTCTTCCCCAAAATAAAAATGGTAACCAAGTGGTGGCATTTTAGTGATGTGGAGGAGATTCAGAGTCACAGGTCATTCTAGATGCCAGTAGGAAAGAGTTCCAGAATGTTTCAAGAAGTGGTAGAGGTGTTGGGATCAGTGTACAGCCTTCCAAGGAGTACTTGAAATGAGAACTTCAACTAGGTGATTAGGTAAGCCTACACATTTTTTCATGGCAATCCAGGAACTTTCTAGCAGTACTTCATAGTTATATAAGACTGTATATATACACACATAAAGAATTGTAGTATATGTTTACTCAGTTATAAAAATGCATAACTATCATTTACATATTTCTAATGTTTTCTATGATAAAAGTTTATTCATTATCATATAAATTCTTAATATATAAAAATACATAGACTCTCACCATCATCTCTTGTTATGGTTGGTTTATACCAGAACTTTGAGATGTCCTTAACAAACTTGGGATGTGAAGAAATGACCTCCGTTGACTCGCTGAGGGAGGTGAGGGATGAACGCCGTGACTGGCCATGATAAAGGGAAGGAGCTGGGCTTGAGTGACCATTGACTTCTTGTCGTAATGTTTGCGATGTAGCAGGGGATGGGCTTCTCACTCCCATTTCTTTGCTGTTATGGCAAACCAAGAAAACTTTAATTATTACATCTTCAAAAAACAAATTTAAGAAATATATTGCAATAACTGCAGCTAAGGGGTTTATCTCTCTGTAACAGTAAATGTCTTTATAAAGTACCCATTATTGATATTATATAAGTAATGTAATATAAGTGAATAATGAAGGTATTACATAAGCACTAAGCAAGTAGGCAACAGCAAGTTATACTGTATATAAATGAATTTTATTAAAAGTCTGTAACTGACAGTAAACTCCACAAACCAGACATTATACTCCTGCTGTGAGTTACCATGCTTTTCAATGTGACTCATTCCAAATTCAAATCTAATCAAAGGTTAATCAGAACACTGCTTACTTTCAATTATGTGATCTTTAATTCACTAGCAGAAGGCAATTTCATGGTTGCATTTTTTTAACTCAGCAGCAGACTACTGCCAAGGCAGGGTGACCCAAAAAATAAAAATAAAAAAAAAAAAAAACACATTCACCATCATTCATTCAATCACCATCTAAAATCTTTCCACAAACTTCAACAATGGCACAGGGTTAAATTCAGATGTGTATGTGCGGATCTGACAAATTTGTGTGTAAAAGTGTGAAATTTTTATTCTGGATAAATCGCATTAAATAATTTTCAGTGTATCTCTTCTGAACAGCTTCAGTATTTAACCCTTTGACTGTTTTGGTCGTATATATACATCTTACAAGCCAGTGTTTTTAACATATTTATACTCCAAAATTCTAGCGGCTTCAAATCAAGCGGGAGAAAACTGGTAGGCCCACATGTGAAAGAATGGGTCTGTGTGGTCAGTGTGTGCAGTATAAAAAAAATCCTGCAGCACACAATGCATAATGAGAAAAAAAAAACCATAGACCGTATTTTTTGGATTAAAACGCCGACTTTGAGGTGTATTTTCGTATAATATTTATGGTTTTATTCTCATTTTCTTGGTCTCATTTGATAGAATAGAAGACATATTACAGGAATAGAGATGATTTTGATTGGTTTCACAATGAAAAGGACCTTGAAATTGAGCTCAAAGTAGAGGAAATGTTTGATTTTTGCTTATGTTCAAGAGTAAACAAGTGACATCATTGTCCAGTAAGTGTCCAACTAGCCATTCTAATATGCAGTCATGAATGGGTTGACATTATTTATACAATTATTACGATAATCCAGTAGTCTGCATAACAATAAATCTTCTATTTTTGTGTGAATAAAAATTCAAAATAGAAAGCAAGAGTAATATAAGAAGGGTCTGGAGACATGACTGATGAACAGAGAAAAATGTTATTTTAGTGCCAGGAATGTCTGCATTGCTCATTCTGGACCCTGTTTTGAAATTGGCATCTTTTTTAATTTGTGTGAAACTGGCCAAATTGCCATTTTCTGATCACTTTATTGGGTAGTTGAAATTGGTAAATGGGTAGTTACTTGTACTCAATTGACAGAACAAATGGAGTTCTAAAGAAATAGCTATGAGTTTGGTTGACTGGAACAATGGAATTGGCCAAAAATAAGGCTCAAATGGGCAAAATCGCTGATGCGTAAATATTGCCGGGATCACTAACATTGCAAGAGCATAATTCCATAAGTTTTCAATCAAATTTCGTACTTTTGGTGTCATTACCATTGGGAAGAGATTATCATTTCATAAAAAAAATATTTTTTTTATTTTTTTAAATTCTTCGACACTGAGAGCAAATTTGTGAGCAGGGGTCTCGACAGTCAGAGGGTTAAAAGATGATTCATGTTAGGGCCAAGAGAGTGTCTATTAAGTTTCATTTGTCTGCTGCCAAATTTGTTGATGTGGTAAAATAGTAAAAAACTTTGAATCACTGGAATCTGTGCAGTAACTAGAGAATAGTTCATCTGATTATCTTTACATTTTTACCCAATTTGCCAGTTTTATTTTAAAAAAATAGTGATACTGATTTTTTTTTCAATAACTAAAGAATATTTCTTCTGATTGAGTTCAAAATATTACTGACAATACATGCTATAATAAGGAAGATACCCCATAAGTTTAGCCCAAGTTAATTACCAAAGAATGCAGCTTGTTACTCTGAACTGTATAAATTTCAATGTGCCAGTTTTATCTGGCAAAAAATAAACATCCAAGATGAACAGATGGCAGAGCCTTAAAGCTTCTCTGACTGCCTTTTCCAATACTGAAAACAAATCAGGAAGTTACAATATCTCAGATACTTTAGCACACATGAGTCTAGCCCACTCTTTGTCCCACCCACATCATAACACATCCCTCAGGTGACCTTCCCTTCAGCATAAACTGACCTGTCTATTGCCGATAGCTACCTGGCTTCTATTCACTCTTTTGTACCCTGGCTTTCTATATTGCTTGTTGTAAACTTTTTATCATAGGAAAGTGAAAAAGGACCCTGGAATGTGTTTGTAATGAGTGTCTTGCATGTCTACATGTGTCATTTCCTCAACCTGTTGATATCACATACAGTAATTGCCTTCTACTAAACCAACAGCTGAAATCTTGAGTTCTTTGACTCCTTCAGTGCTCTTGATTAAAATTTTAGTTGAATGTCATAAAGCAAAGTGACTGGAACAGGTTGGATTATGGATAAGGTGTCCTAGGCAAGAAAAATCATTAAAACTGGATTTGAGTTGTAATGATCTTCAGCAGCCCAGCTGGAACCTGACTGATCCCTACCTGTTGTTGGTTCTAAGTTCACTGCCCTCACAGGCTGGTCTCAGACTAGTATGCATATTTCTGACAGTACATATTATTATTATATTCATGAGAGGGCACAAAACCTGGTGGGGTCATATGGTGCCAGGGAATCGAAGGCAATCAGATTCAATCAAAGGAATGAGCAGATAGCTTCAATTCCTTGGACCAAGGACCTTTACTGACATCAAGGTGTACTTCTGTTGAAAGGTTGTGTTTTGACAGTGGCCAGTCAAGCTGTGGAATACACTTCAGCATAGGCCTCACAGCTTGGCTGATCACAAACAGTTTGCAGTGATTCTCTAGATCAGATTTTGCTAAAATTATTTGTGCCAGAGTGGTTAGTAAGCAGATCTGGGAATATTCCAGACCCTGAGACAAGTTTTGCAAGTCCTTTGGATTTCGGTTCTTAGTTTTATTTCATTGTGAACTTCAGAGTTAAAATGGCATACACAAATTCAGCAAGAGCAAATCTTTTGTACATTGCTCCACATTAATGTCACGGCAAACTAATGCAATACCACCATGTTCAAACAAAACATTTATAACATATCAGCATTTTATAGACTACGGAAGGTGTAAAATATATACATGCATCATTCTCCTTCACATTCAATTTTTTTTATCAAAATTCTCAAATTTTTTTCTCAAGATCCATATGACATTTTACAAAGTTAGAACAAGAAATAATTATGATTCCCTAACACATGCATTAGCTTGGGCTGGGAGATACTTTAACCCCTTGACTGTTGAAACCCAAAATCCTGAGGTATCGAAAATTTGTTGAAAAAAAAAAAAAAAAACAAAAAAAAAAAAAAAAAAAAAAAAAAAAAAAAAAAAAAAAAAAAAAAAAAAAAAAAAAAAAAAAAATCTTATGAAATGATAGAGAATCTTTTCCCGATGGTAATGACAAAAAAAAAAAAATTGATGGAAAAGTTATGGAATTACGCTCTCGCAAAATTAGCGACCTCGGCAATATTTAAGAATCGGCAATTTCGTTTACTTTGAGCCCTATTTTCGGCTAATTCCATTGTTCCAGTCCACCAAACTCATAGCTATTTCTTTAGAACTCCATTTATTCTATCGACTGAGTATAAAAAACTGCCCATTTACCGATTTCAGCTACCCAATAACATGGTCAGAAATTTGTAATTTGGTCAATTTCACGAAAATTAAAAAATATGACAATTTCAAAATAGGGTCCAGAATGAACAATGTAGACATTCCTGGCTATAAAATAACATTTTCTTTGTTCATCAGTCATGTCTCTAGGCCCCTCTGATATTACTCTTGCTTTCTATTTTGAATTTTTATTCAAACAAAATATAGAAAATTTACTGTTATGCAGACTACTGCAATACTGTAATAATTGTATAAATAATGTCAACCCATTCATGACTGCATATTAGAATGGCTAGTTGGACATTTACTGGAAAATGACATCATCTGTTTACTTTTGAACATCGGCAAAAATCAAACATTTCACCTACTTAGAGCTCCATTTCAAGGTTCTTTTCATAGTAAAACCAATCAATATATTTTCCATTCTATCAAATGAGACTAAGAAAACGAGAATACACCCATAAATACTATACGAAAATACACCACAAAGTCAGCATTTTTAATCCAAAAAAACAGTCAGTTTTTTTTTTTCTCATTATGCACTGCGTGATGCAGGATTTTTTTATATGGTGCACACTGACCACACAAACCCATTCTCTCACATGTGGGCCTACCAGCTTTCTCCTGCTTGATATGAAGCCGCTAGAATTTTTGAGTATACTGTATATACATCAAACACAGTGGCTTGTACGACGTATATATACGACTGAAACAGTCAAAGGGTTAAGCTACCCCCACACTAGAACATGTAGTGAGAACCGTACCATTGAAGTAAAAAGGGAAAACAAGATAATGAATGGCCACTGCTTTGTTTGGATGGTATTTTTCAGCAAACTCCTGTACTTCACACCATTTAGCACACATTTCCTTGACAATTGCAATGGGCACATCATCCCTTCCCTCTTCTTCCTCTGATGACAGCTCCTCTGCTGCAATCTGCTGCTACTCCTTCTGAAGGTCTACAATCTCTTCTGTGGCGAGTTCAGTTCTACGCTCCTCCACCAACTCCTCTACAACATCTTCATTCACCTCTAGGCCCAAGGTCTTCCTCAGGGTCACAATATCCTCTACCGCTCAGACTCATCTTCAAAGCCTTCAAAATCCCTGGCTGCCATAAAGTCAGGCCACAATTTCTTCCATGCTGCCTGCATGGTCCTGGAAGACACATTCCCCTAGGCTTTGTCTATAAGCCTCAAGCAGCTGAGGATATTGAAATGGTCCTTCTTTGGACCCATGATGGCTTATCTCACAATAAATAAAATTGCACTACATGGCTTATCTTGCAATAAAAAAATTCCACTGCAAAATAACAAAAAAAGTTCACAAGATGCGCAACAAAAGCTCAAGAGATGTTTACAGCAAGCGAGTTAGTGAGCAAGTGGCCTGAGCCACTCGTGTTGTCAATTGACAACCAAGAGAACGTACAAAATCAGGACATTTTTTTCTCAAATTCCTCATTTGAAAACCAATTTGTTTGACAAGTAATGCAGTTGACAACCAAGGTTCCACTGTATTGTCTCTTTAGATTTATGCATTCACAGCATTCTCCTTTAAGATCAATACCAACTTTTTTTTTTATTTTTTCCTTTATCATTAAGACATTAATTCTTAATTTCCTAAGTATTAATCATTCATCTGTTTCATCATTGGGGGACACCATTTTGCACATACCAACTTTTATTTACTAATAAAAACCTTCTTCCAGATAGTCTTCATACTGTTATTCTATTATATGCATGTTGTATTAAACTTCTCTGCTTTTGCACTACCATCCATAGGATGGATAGAGGGGTGCTCAATATACTAGCTGCTTTGGCAGCAAAATCTAATCTCTCTCAATCACAAACAGAATTAAAACTCTCTCACCATTATCACTGCAACATTTACACTTACACCCTCATGCTTAAAATATGTCTAAATCTTTTACACCATTGAGTTTACATACAAAGAACTGTCATTGTCCTACAGCTTATTTCCAAAGTCAGACCTAGCTGACGTGTACTGTGCCAAGTCCCAGGATGCCTCCCACCTATTTAGTGTTAGATAAACAAGAGCTACTGGTGTAAGACTTACCCATAGTCTCAACTCGCCTTAGGTCATGAGAAGATACTAAAATAGGTCCCTGGCCCCACACTTCTGCTCAAGTTTTATCTATTCCAAATGTTGTATTTTAATCTACATATAATGATTTTATTCTAAAAAGCAAAAACTAAAATAGAGATGAAATCCGAGAAGGATTTTGGGAGTAATAAATGTTAGAGAAATGAACATTAATAAAGAAGGTATAGCTAACTCATAAATAGAAGAGTAAACTTTTGATAATGTTTTAGCATGTCCTGGACCATTATCACTTAAGTGGTTCAGGATGGACAAAAACATTGTCTAATATTTCATCTACACTCTGGGTTGTAAATTATTCCAGTTACAATACTGTGATTTATATTCCTCGTAACCATTAAGTATGACTCTCTATCCCTAGACTTGAAAAAAGCATTACAAATGCTACTACACACAAGTTTCATTACTAGAAAATTGCTAAACTCTTACCGTTACACAGCATGCACTTGAATAATGTTTCCATGGCCACACAAGACTAGATCAATTGCAGAATACTGTACTTGTATAAGCTGAAGACGTGAGATTTGTTTCAATACAAAAAAATGCTAAAATAACAGATTTGAAGCTATATGAAAAGTTTTCAGTATGCATATCATAATGATGCAGTAGCTAGTGCTGTAGTAATTCTCATGCTATTTAAACTAACAGTATGCTGCTATATAAACCTTCACGATCCATGCACTTGATTCATAATGAGGGTATAATCAGTACAATTAAAGCAAAAAAGCTTCCATTTGAGAAGATTATAAGTGTTTTCTCCTTTCAAGGGAGTACTTTCATGCTGGTGCAGGGCTGTTGATCCTAGGAATTAGCACTTGCCTCCTCGTTAGATCAAACCTGATTACCTCCCATTTCCAAGGTGATATATGACCCCTTTGGATTTAGCACTACCCTTTGAATATAATACTGTAATAATAATAAGCTTGTCCTACAAGCTCTGCATAATCTGTTAAGCAAGTCCAGTTTGTAGAGTTTCACTGTACAGTACAGTATTGACTATGTACTCTTTTATCTGTCTTTCCAATTTTAAATTTAACATTTACATAATTCCTTTAAAAGTCAGTGCATATTGTATGCCAGTTATTTGATGGTTTCAAAGGTACACTTGATCTTCATAATGAATGTACAAATATTTCAAATGAGAAACCACTTGGACAGAAAATTCAAACATGGGTAAAAAACTGATCTGTATACCTTGGCCTCAGTCAAAGACCACCTTCAACAGTTCTGCTGAAGACCATCAACTGCTGAACACAATCTCTAACTGAAGACGCAATATACGCCTCTCTCTTACCAGTGTTAATTTTTTCAAAGTGGCTTCTCATTCTTAATCAGTCAATGTTTAAGAAACTTTCATCCATGCATTTCAAATAACTATTAATTTTGTTATAAGATTTAAAAATTTACTTGCTTAATACCTGTACTCTAAACCATGTAACTTTTTGATACAGGTCAGCCATCACTAATCCGGCATCAGTGGGACCTGTAGTGTGCCGGATTAGTAAGTTTGCCGGATTACAAAGTGGTTAGGTTAGAATAAATACACTTAATTAACCTATCAATAGGTTACATCTGCTACATCTTCCTCATTTTCATCACTGCTTTCTCCTCCACTGGCTTGCTGCTGTGGATCTATAACCATCTGCACAATTTCTGAGTCAGTATAATGATGAAATTTGAGTCAGTATAATGATGAAATTTGAAATTATGCTAGCCAAAATTAGTACCGGATTACTGATGGAACCGGATAACTGACTGCTGGATTAGTGATGGCCAACCTGTACTATCAAAGCAAGTTTAAATATATAATCATTTACTGTAACATGCTACCAATAATATGTTAACCTGGCTGTAAACGTATATAGCATTATTCAGTATTGATTTTTTTGGTCGAGGATATTATATAAGTACATCTCTGACGAATTTTAACTAAAAACAAAAAGGAGAAATACATAAATAATACTGTATCAGTTGATTAACCTAAGTTTATGATAATTGCCTACCTTGCAAAAATATTTATTAATGATGAACTTCACTAATGATTAACAGTGTGAGGATATAATCTGTGGTTCTGAAATCTAACCTGGGAAGTGACGCAGACTTTTTGACGGTAGGGCGAGACGAGAGAGAAGACAGGCCAAGGTGAGCTCTTCTGCTTGGCATCCAGTCAACATTTATGCACATTTATCACCAACATAATTAACAAACAAAGAATGTTCAGGTCACCATCCACATTTTCATCAACAATGTTTTTCACAAAGATAATCAACACAAGGGTACCCATGGATCACAGTCAAAGTGGATATTATGGGGTAACATTTTCAGTTTACAGTATTGAAAAGGTTAGTCAGAGAATATTGATGTGAATATTACAGATTAGGTGTGCAATGCCATTGTAGTATTGTAGGGTAAGCAGCATGCAGAGTTGCAAATTCCCCATTTGTTAGCAGCAGCAAAGATTGCCAGTGGCACCAATAGGGTCGGCAAGTTGGTTAGCAGAATCATGAGAGTGAGTGAGAGAGATGAGGGGAGGAAATATAATCAGGATTAGAGTTTGTTCTCTCAGAGAAAATCATGGTATTCAATTTAATTTTACTACCATATGCATGTGCAATATAATACTTAAAATGTGAAGAGATCACAAGCTTAGACAAATCAAAATTTTATATTAAGCATCTCTTTAAAAATGAAAAAAGCACAATATCCAAAATAATATTTTCACATGGACACTTAAAAAGCACAGATGAACACATGTTAATGTTTCTTCTCATTGGAACAATAATTGTGAAGTTAGGAGAGACTAGGCAGAGTGGTATGTACCAGTGAATACAAGTGACCACCGAGAATGGAGCAAGTCAACTTCATCATGTTATGATTACATTAATCTACCACTCTATTAACTGACACTTGATTTGGGAGTGATAAATATCTTAAGAAAAGTTTAGGATATTTTAAATATAGATCTGAAACACTGGCTAATCCATATACAGAGTAAGTGTTTGAAATGCTAGCAAAAACAGGTCTTACAACAAGCAATTATTTTAAATATTTTAGATCAAAAGAATATTATCAATTCAAAGAGTCTTAAAGTTATGAACAATAATGCAGATTCTTGCAGGAACATGCACTTGGTTGGGAAATTAGTGAAGATCTTGAAAATGCAAACACACACACACAAAATTATTTACCGTTGCATGGTTGGACTTTTTGGCGGAAGTCCCTGGTTCAGGTATGGGGTCGTAGGTGTTGCAGGGGGAAAACCAGGAGTGATTGGTCGTGTCCCACCAAAACTACTTTCAGTATCGCTCTGCCAGGCACTCTCTTCTCGGCTCTGATGAAAATACTTGTTGTTTAGTTTATGGTTTAGAGCACTAATAATCCACAATGTCATTAAGGTTATTATTAATTACATCTACTGCATTTTTTGTTTAACATCAACATTATCTACATATAAAAATGTAATTTACACCTAACCCATAAGCTGGAGATGAAACTTGAAACATTTTGGTCTGTTCTGTATCTTCATCAAGTAACAATTGGAAGAGAAACAGACACAAAAGTAGTTAACTGGAAGCTTTCTGATGATTTACCCACACTGTAGCCTTGATCAAGACTGATAAGGCCACTCTTTGGGCAAATCATCAATAAAACTTCCATGTACAGTAATACCCTAGTTTTCATCCTTAATCTGTTCCAGAAGGTAGGTCGAAATCTGAAATGGATGAAAACCAAAGTAATATTTCCTATAAGAAATAATGTAAATCCAATTAATCCATTCCAGACACCCAAAAATATTAACAAAAAATACATTTTATAGAGAATAACTATAGTTTTACATACAGAAAACAATGATAAATAAATATAAATGACTAATTTTAATGGATAAATGAACATTTAGATCACTATTACATACCTTTATTGAAGACTCTTGTTAGCGTATGGAAGAAGGTGAGGAGGGGAGAGGGAGATGTTATTGTTTTGAGGGGAATCCCCCTCCATATGGACCTCGGGTATCAAAGCCCTATCCAGGGTTACTTCCCTTCTTTGTCTTTTACTGGCACTAGGACCAGCTTGAGAGTCACTGTAGCCCTGTTGCACAAAAACTCTGTCCAGAGAGCTCTGTTTCTGGCGTCTCTAAGATTTGCCTAAAATGGGACAAGGCATTGTCATTGAACATGTTGCAGACATGGCTTGCAACAGTTTTGTTAGGGTGATAATTCTCCACAAAACTTTGCACCTCACTCCACTTTGCACAAATGTCCTTAATCATGGAAGAAGGCACATTCTTCCCTCTCCCCTCCTCCTACTCTGAAGCAATTTCCTCAGCTGTGATCTGTTGCTGTTCCAGTTGAAGGTCTTGCAGCTCTTCAGTGGTTAGCTCTTCCCTGTGGTTCTCCATCAACTCTTCCACATCCTGGCCACTCACATCCAACACCATGGACTTCCCCTAAGGCACAATACATTCCACAATAGGTGTAGGGTCGTCAGGGTCAGCCTCAAACCCTTCAAAATCCTTCTTGAAGACACAATCTGGCCACAATTTTCTCCAAGCAGAGTTCATCGTCCTAGAAATCACTGCCTGCCAAGCCTTATCTATAAGGCTTATGCAATTGAGGATATTGAAGTGATTCCTCCAGAACTCTCTTAGGGTCAATTCAGTGTCCGAGGTCACTTCAAAGCACCTTTGAAACAATGTTTTGGTGTAGAGTTTTTTGAAGTTAGAAATAACCTGCTGGTCCATGGGCTGGATGAGGAGTGGTATTAGAGGCCAAGAACTTCACTGTGATTAAACTAAACTCCTCCAACAATTGGTCTTCCAAGTATGGAGGATGAGCAGGAGCAATGTCATTACTAGGAGGCACTTGAGTGGCAATTTATTTTCCATGAGGTAGTTCTTCACACTCAGGCCAAACACTTCACTGACTCACTCAATGAAAATTAGCTTCGTGACCCATGTCTTATTGTTAGTCTTCCACATCACACACAATTTACTCTTGATGACATTGTTTTTCTTGAACACTCGGGGATTTTCAGAGTGATACACCAGTAAAGGTTTCACTTTGAAATCCCCACTAGAGTTACCACAGAACAAGAGTTAGCCTATCCTTCATAGGCTTGTGTCCTGGCAGTGCCTTTTTCTCCTGCGTGATGTAGGTTCTCTTTGGCATTTTCTTCTAAAAGAGGCCTGTTTCATCACAACTGAACACTTGTTGGGGGAAGAATCCTTCAGTCTCTACGTACTCCTTGAATTCATCAACGAATTCTTTGGCTGCATGTTTGTCCGAACTTGCAGCCTAGCCATGCTTTACCACACTGTGTATGCCACTCATTCCAAGCATTTTCTTTATGAGATCTGCATGCAACTGCCTTGCCTTTTCGCAAATTATCCCCTCCACAACACTATCTCCCGCTAACTGTTTTTCATTGATCCACACCAACAACAACTTCTCCACATCTTCGATTGTTTGTGATCTCTGTTTCATTAGCATATTTACCCCTTTCGCAAAATCAGCTTCCTTGATTTCTACATTCTTCGCCAGGATGGAACTGATTGTTGATTTGGACTTGCCATACATCCTGGCGAGCTCGGCCACACGTACGCCACTTTCGCATTTTTGCAACAAGCTCTTTCTTGAATTTTGTTGTGTTTCTCACCTTCTTTACCAAAGGGCTGGCACTAGGAACTTTCTTTGGCCCCTGGAGGTTACCTGGAGGTTATTCCGGGGATCAACGCCCCCGCGGCCCGGTCCACGACCAGGCCTCCCGATGGATCAGGGCCTGATCAACTAGGCTGTTACTGCTGGCCGCACGCAGTCCGACGTACGAGCCACAGCCCGGCTGATCCGGCACTGACTTTAGGTATCTGTCCAGCTCTCTCTTGAAGGCAGCCAGGGGTTTATTGGCAATTCCCCTAATGCTTGATGGGAGGCTGTTGAACAGTTTTGGGCCCCGGACACTTATGGTGTTTTCTCTTAGTGTACCAATGGCGCCCCTACTTTTTATTGGCGGCATTTTGCATCGCCTGCCCAGTCTTATTTTGGTGGCTTATTTAGCAGTCGCAAGCACAAAATCAATGGATAATTACAAAATGTTTCGGACGAACACACAGAGTATTCCTCACCATACAAGTGACAGAGGCAGACTGAGTCACGTATGCCACAGCCCGGCATACGTGGAGGTACGAAACCCGGGGTAAAATTTCACCCAAAATAGTGGTCGAAATCCGAAATGTACAATATCCGCACTGGACGAAAACCCGGGTATTACTGTAACTGCATCAGTGTCTACTTTTCATCCTGCCAGTATTTTATATCATTACCTACCCAAGTAACAACTTGATGGCAGTCCATGACTGGCTGACAAATGCTGCATATATCACATCTCCAATTTAAGTGTTAGTAGAAATTTTCTCTAAGTCATGGTGTTGTGACTGATTTTCTTAATATAATTTTTTTTACAGCAAATGAAATGATACAAAACCATGCCCTCATGTTTCCATGCAGTGTAAAAAACACTACTAAATCTGAATTCTGTCTTCAGCATGTCCATGCTGCACAAATTTCCAAAAGTATGTCATGTCAGTTATTTGCAATTGCCACATGAGAAATACTATTTTTGTCAAAATCTTCATGGTACTTTATGCCATAATTGTATACTTTCACAACAACTCTTAATACTTATGTTACATGATAATCACACTAATGTTAGTATAATTTTCAATCAGACAGAAAATACAGTACTAGATTATTAACTATCAAATGCATTCATTTCGTAACTAACCCATAAATTTTTGATTAAGTAAAACAATGTTACACACCATCCTGGACTACTATCAAGTCATTAATAGATCTGATAATTCTCCAGGATATACTGAAAAGTATTAGTTCATCTCCAGTTGGTTGGCTGGTTAGTTGTGAACTGTTTTAGTTACAGTATAGTGACTTGTGATTTTTCATACAGCATTTATGTATTCATAGCAAGATGCTATAAACAGTAGGAAAGACTCAAGATAAAAAGACATTATTACTGTATAAATGAGAATCTCTACATAATATGCCTAATTTACTAAGTTATTATTGCTGGTAATGTATGTCAGAAAACAGAACAAGTGCTTCCTGATGCAGGTCTTAATCATATGATGACCCACAGCTGGAGCTTTTGGTCATCTGACCGAGTACTTCCGCTGGCTTACTGGTCCATCTCTTTAAAATTATGGTTATTATTATAACCATTTGTATATATAAAGTTATTATTCTACTCTATAATAAGCAAATGGTATGCCTATAATTAATTATTCTACTCTATAATATGGTTAGCCTATAAGGAGAGACATATATGAAGAGTTTCAGCTTGTCTAACTTGTACTCCCTCAAGGCTAACTACCAAGTGGTAGCTAACCTGGGATGTTTGAGCCGTGTGAATTGATTGTGACTCAGCAGAGGTGGTGACAGCAGTGGTGGTGATGGTGGTGGTGGTGCTGCTTATGGGGTTGGGCGGTGAGGTAGTAGAGGTAGGGGGATGAGTGGGGGAGCCCAGACTGGCAAGAGTGGCACTCAGAGCATCTAGTGAGTCGAGTCCCTCCTGTAAACACCACGTAACTCATGGTTCCGAGGTCTGCATGCAATTACAGCACTAGCAAGAAGGTTAATAATTCAAGTATATGAATTTCTATTTCATATTTCCATGAGCGACTGACAAAATGCCTTGTATTTCATGGGCACTGAGTTATTCACACAACTTGCAATCTGAATAAAACATGGTAAACTATGCATTATAAACCTTCTTGCTCTGGCTTCATAAGTTGTCAAAAGTAATATTGTCAGGTGCCTATTAATATACAAATTAATCTGAAGTTCAGGAATGTCTTGTATCAATATGTTAATGAGCTTGAAAGACTGAGAGTTTGAGGGCCATTAGCAAAATTGCAATTATACATACAAGGCATTGCCAATAGTTGTAAACTCGACAACTGAACTTTGGTAAATAGTGCCTTAAAACACTATGCAAATAAAAGTGATTAAATTATTTTCCTATTAAGTTTCTATTATTATTATTATTATTATTATTATTATTATTATTATTATTATTATTAACGCATCAGCCGTCTCCCATCAAGGCAGGGTGGCCCGAAAAAAAAAACTTTCATCATTATTCACTCCATCATTATCTTGCCAGAGGTGCACTTACACTAGTTATAAACTGCAACATTAATAACTCTCCTTCAGAGTGCTGGCACTGTACTTCCCATATCCAGGACTGCAGGTTTCCCTAAATCCCTTCATAAACATTACATTGCTCGCACTCCAACAGCACGTCAAGTCCTAAAAACCATTTGTCTCCATTTGCTCCTACCTAACATGCTCATGCATGCTTGCTAGAAGTCCAAGCCCCTCACACACAAAACCTCCTTTATCCCCCCTCCAACCTTCCCTAGGCCGACCCCTACCCTGCTTTCCCTCCACTGCATATTTGTACACTTTCGAAGCCATTCTACTTTGTTCCATTATCCCTGCATGTCTGAACCACCTCAACAACCACTCCTCAGTCCTCTAGATAATAGTTTTGGTAATCCTGCACCTCCTCCTAATTTCCAAACTACAAATTCTCTGCATTATATTCACACCACACATTGCCCTCAGACATGACATCTCCGCTGCCTCCAGCCTTCTCCTTGTTGCAACATTCACCACCCATGTTTCACACCCATATAAGAGTGTTGGTACACCTATACTCTCATACATTCCCCTCTTTGCTTCCATGGACAAAGTTCTTGTCTCCAGACTCCTAAATGCACTACTCACATTTTTCCCCTCATCAATTCTTTGATTCACTTCATCTTTCATAGACCCATCTACTGGCACGTCCACTCCTAAATATCTGAATACATTAACTCCTCCATACTCTCCCCCACCAATCTGATATCCAATCTTTCATCATCTATTTTTTTTGTTATCCTCATCACCTTACTCTTCCTACATTCACTTTTAATTTTCTTCTTTTACATACCCTACCAAATTCATCCACCAACCTCTGCAACTTCTCTTCAGAATCTCCCAAAAGCACAGTGTCATCAGCAAAGAGCAACTGTGACAACTCCCACTTTGTTTTTGATTCTTTATCTTTTAACTCCACACCTCTTGCCTACACCCAAGCATTCACTTCTCTTACAACCCTATCTATAAATATATTGAACAACCATGGTGACATCACACATCCTTGTCTAAGGCCTACTTTTACTGGGAAATAAACTCCGTCTCTTCTACATACTCTAACCTGAGCCTCACTATCCTCATAAAAACTCTTCACTGCTTTCAGTAACCTACCTCCTATTCCATACATTTGCAACATCTGCCACATTGCCCCCTATCCACCCTGTCATACGCCTTTTCCAAATCCATAAATGCCACAAAAACCTATTTACCCTTATCTAAATATTGTTTGCCTATATATTTCACTGTAAACACTTGGTTTACACATTCCCTAGCATTCCTCGTGCCTCCTTGTTCATCTGCTATCCTACTCTCTGTCTTACTCTTAATTCTTTCAATAATAACTCTACCATACACTTTACCAGGTGTACTCAACAGACTTATTCCCCTATAATTTTTACTCTCTCTTTTGTCTCCTTTGCCTTTATACAAAGGAACTATGTTCTCTGCCAATCCCTAGGTACCTTACCCTCTTCCATACAATTATTAAATAAGAGCACCAACCACTCCAAAACTATATCCCCCACCTGCTTTTAACATTTCTATCTTTGTCCCATCAATTCCAGCTGCCTTACCCCCTTTCATTCTACCCATTGCCTCATGCACTTTCCCCACACTCACAGCTGGCTCTTCCTGACTCCTACAAGATGTTATTCCTCTTTCCCTATCTTCATCAACATTTAATGATTCCACAAAATATTACTACCATCCTCCCAATACCTCTCACTCTTCATTTAATAACTCTCTTCTCCTATTTTTAACTTAACAAATCTTTTTAACTTAACTTAACAAATCTTACTCCAAAACTTTTTCTTATTTTCAACAAAATTTGTTGATAACATCTTACCTATTCTCTCATTGGCTCTCTTTTTTCTTTCATAAATTCGTACAAGTTGCATTCTTTCTAAATTTATGAAAATTATTTATATTGTAAACAAAGGGTACAAAGTATGGTTATTTTTCACACATGGTTATTTTCACACATTATTTTTACACCGTGCCTCAGTGGAAAATGGCCGATGTGTTAAAAAAAAAAATTTACAAACCAAATTAAGTTTGTCAACAGCTTTTCAGCTGTTGACAAACTTAATCTGGTTTGTAAGTGCCTCACTTATATATGAGGATGTGTATATTTTGGAGCATTTGTAAATTAGGGGCTGTATTAAGACTTTTTTTTTTACCTTAGTTTAAACATTGAGTTTGCCCTTACTCTCTGCAATGCCTTATAAATATGGTTTACATAATATAGCCTTACAGCACAAAAGAACACTACTATTAAAGTATGTTACACATTTTGATACTCACAATATTTCAGTACTCATTTATAATCATGTCAGGTCTCGGTTATTGAAAAGCATTAAAGAATTCAAGATAAATCCAAAACCATCATGCGGTGCAATGTGTAAACTTTATTTTATTTTAGGTAATCTATTTCTAGCATTTTAACTAATCTACAAGAATAGAAATGATCTACCCCTTCCCTCTCAAGGTAAACATTATGTAGTAAGAAAGCATATGGTTGCCGATAATTTGAGGGAGCCAAACATGAGCATTCACTTAGGATATCTTCACTGAAAATGTTTTGGTTCTGGGACCTTGATCATTTAAGAGTCCCAGGAGTCAGGGAAAACAGTGCAATACTGTTATGCTAATGCAGTACAGATTTTATATACCAATACTTTAGTCCTCCTTTTAATTCAGAAAGAAGTCCCAGGCCTCTGGCTCTGATATCTAAGTACTGTATAAAACTATTTATGAGGAAAACAAATATGCTAAAAGGATCATTATACTACATTTATTTTTTTTCAAAAAGAAATTGTATTCTAAAGTTTGTTTCAACTACAGCTAAAATACTGGTAATACAGATAGTCGTTGACTTACGACCTATCAACTTACAACCATCCACAGCACAAATGAGGCCGTATGATAGTGAATCTGTATTTTATTTCAATTTTGATTTTATATTTTAACTCTAATTTTAAACAAATTGCACACATGTTTGAATTAAACCTTTTCTAAGGTAAAAAAAAAAATTAAGAAAAAAAGATGATAAAAAGATTATTAAATACATAATTACAATACCTATCCGACTTACGCCCAATTTGATTTACAACCAGTCAGTCGGAACCTAACCAGGTCATAAGTCGACGACTATTTGTAGAGTTCATTCTTTTCCCGGTTTCCAATACTCAGAAATCCTATTAAACCTTGAGTCTCTAAAATATATTGGAAATTTAACATTTAAGACCTTTGTACTTTACTATCATTACACTCAAATAGAATTCTGATACAGTGTAACCTCGGCTTACGAACGCCCCATCATGCGAACTATTCAGGATACGAAGTCGTTCGGTCGCTTTTTTGTTTCTGGATACGTATGAAATTTCAGGATGCGAACTTCCCCCTCAATTTTGCAAAGAAATAAATAAAATATTTATTTCTTTGCAAAGGTTACAATGTGTGTTTACATATCATAATATGATTGAAACAAAGATAGCCACTATCATGCCAAGGCATTTCAGGCAGACTTAACCTAATACTTATAGACTACGTACTTAAGTCTAGACAGGTGGAAAGTGGTAGTGGTTACCAATGTTGTGCTGATGGTGGTGCCAACTACTGGCAGCCTTCTGAATTTCTCCTTACTGTTATTACATATTATTATTACTATTATTATTATTAATATTTATTTATTTATATTATTTTTTTTATTAACACACCGGCTGATTCCCACCAAGGCAGGGTGGCCCGAAAAAGAAAAACTTTCACCATCATTCACTCCATCACTGTCTTGCCAGAAGGGTGCTTTACACTACAGTTTTTAAACTGCAACATTAACACCCCTCCTTCAGAGTGCAGGCACTGTACTTCCCATCTCCAGGACTCAAGTCCGGCCTGCCGGTTTCCCTGAATCCCTTCATAAATGTTACTTTGCTCACACTCCAACAGCACGTCAAGTATTAAAAACCATTTGTCTCCATTCACTCCTATCAAACACGCTCACGCATGCCTGCTGGAAGTCCAAGCCCCTCGCACACAAAACCTCCTTTACCCCCTCCCTCCAACCCTTCCTAGGCCGACCCCTACCCCGCCTTCCTTCCACTACAGACTGATACACTCTTGAAGTCATTCTGTTTCGCTCCATTCTCTCTACATGTCCGAACCACCTCAACAACCCTTCCTCAGCCCTCTGGACAACAGTTTTGGTAATCCCGCACCTCCTCCTAACTTCCAAACTACGAATTCTCTGCATTATATTCACACCACACATTGCCCTCAGACATGACATCTCCACTGCCTCCAGCCTTCTCCTCGCTGCAACATTCATCACCCACGCTTCACACCCATATAAGAGCGTTGGTAAAACTATACTCTCATACATTCCCCTCTTTGCCTCCAAGGACAAAGTTCTTTGTCTCCACAGACTCCTAAGTGCACCACTCACTCTTTTTCCCTCATCAATTCTATGATTCACCTCATCTTTCATAGACCCATCCGCTGACACGTCCACTCCCAAATATCTGAATACGTTCACCTCCTCCATACTCTCTCCCTCCAATCTGATATTCAATCTTTCATCACCTAATCTTTTTGTTATCCTCATAACCTTACTCTTTCCTGTATTCACCTTTAATTTTCTTCTTTTGCACACCCTACCAAATTCATCCACCAATCTCTGCAACTTCTCTTCAGAATCTCCCAAGAGCACAGTGTCATCGGCAAAGAGCAGCTGTGACAACTCCCACTTTGTGTGTGATTCTTTATCTTTTAACTCCACGCCTCTTGCCAAGACCCTCGCATTTACTTCTCTTACAACCCCATCTATAAATATATTAAACAACCACGGTGACATCACACATCCTTGTCTAAGGCCTACTTTTACTGGGAAAAAATTTCCCTCTTTCCTACATACTCTAACTTGAGCCTCACTATCCTCGTAAAAACTCTTCACTGCTTTCAGTAACCTACCTCCTACACCATACACTTGCAACATCTGCCACATTGCCCCCCTATCCACCCTGTCATACGCCTTTTCCAAATCCATAAATGCCACAAAGACCTCTTTAGCCTTATCTAAATACTGTTCACTTATATGTTTCACTGTAAACACCTGGTCCACACACCCCCTACCTTTCCTAAAGCCTCCTTGTTCATCTGCTATCCTATTCTCCGTCTTACTCTTAATTCTTTCAATTATAACTCTACCATACACTTTACCAGGTACACTCAACAGACTTATCCCCCTATAATTTTTGCACTCTCTTTTATCCCCTTTGCCTTTATACAAAGGAACTATGCATGCTCTCTGCCAATCCCTAGGTACCTTACCCTCTTCCATACATTTATTAAATAATTGCACCAACCACTCCAAAACTATATCCCCACCTGCTTTTAACATTTCTATCTTTATCCCATCAATCCCGGCTGCCTTACCCCCTTTCATTTTACCTACTGCCTCACGAACTTCCCCCACACTCACAACTGGCTCTTCCTCACTCCTACAAGATGTTATTCCTCCTTGCCCTATACACGAAATCACAGCTTCCCTATCTTCATCAACATTTAACAATTCCTCAAAATATTCCTTCCATCTTCCCAATACCTCTACCTCTCCATTTAATAACTCTCCTCTCCTATTTTTAACTGACAAATCCATTTGTTCTCTAGGCTTTCTTAACTTGTTAATCTCACTCCAAAACTTTTTCTTATTTTCAACAAAATTTGTTGATAACATCTCACCCACTCTCTCATTTGCTCTCTTTTTACATTGCTTCACCACTCTCTTAACTTCTCTCTTTTTCTCCATATACTCTTCCCTCCTTGCATCACTTCTACTTTGTAAAAACTTCTCATATGCTAACTTTTTCTCCCTTACTACTCTCTTTACATCATCATTCCACCAATCGCTCCTCTTCCCTCCTGCACCCACTTTCCTGTAACCACAAACTTCTGCTGAACACTCTAACACTACATTTTTAAACCTACCCCATACCTCTTCGACCCCATTGCCTATGCTCTCATTAGCCCATCTATCCTCCAATAGCTGTTTATATCTTACCCTAACTGCCTCCTCTTTTAGTTTATAAACCTTCACCTCTCTCTTCCCTGATGCTTCTATTCTCCTTGTATCCCATCTACCTTTTACTCTCAGTGTAGCTACAACTAGAAAGTGATCTGATATATCTGTGGCCCCTCTATAAACATGTACATCCTGAAGTCTACTCAACAGTCTTTTATCTACCAATACATAATCCAACAAACTACTGTCATTTCGCCCTACATCATATCGTGTATACTTATTTATCCTCTTTTTCTTAAAATATGTATTACCTATAACTAAACCCCTTTCTATACAAAGTTCAATCAAAGGGCTCCCATTATCATTTACACCTGGCACCCCAAACTTACCTACCACACCCTCTCTAAAAGTTTCTCCTACTTTAGCATTCAAGTCCCCTACCACAATTACTCTCTCACTTGGTTCAAAGGCTCCTATACATTCACTTAACATCTCCCAAAATCTCTCTCTCTCCTCTGCATTCCTCTCTTCTCCAGGTGCATACACGCTTATTATGACCCACTTCTCGCATCCAACCTTTACTTTAATCCACATAATTCTTGAATTTACACATTCATATTCTCTTTTCTCCTTCCATAACTGATCATTTAACATTACTGCTACCCCTTCCTTTGCTCTAACTCTCTCAGATACTCCAGATTTAATCCCATTTATTTCCCCCCACTGAAACTCTCCTACCCCCTTCAGCTTTGTTTCGCTTAGGGCCAGGACATCCAACTTCTTTTCATTCATAACATCAGCAATCATCTGTTTCTTGTCATCCGCACTACATCCACGCACATTTAAGCAACCCAGTTTTATAAAGTTTTTCTTCTTCTCTTTTTTAGTAATTGTATACAGGAGAAGGGGTTACTAGCCCATTGCTCCCGGCATTTTAGTCGCCTCATACGACACGCATGGCTTACGGAGGAAAGATTCTTTTCCACTTCCCCATGGACAATAGAAGAAATAAAAAAGAACAAGAGCTATTTAGAAAAAGGAGAAAAACCTATTTATTTTAACTTAAAAGATCTTCAATCTGCTAGAATTAACATTAACCAAAGTTGAATAAACACCAAAAAAACCAGTCTACTTCCAACTCTAAAATCAGTTTGTGTCAGAGCCAAAATTCTGTCTATTATTTCCAGTGTGCGTGCCTTTCACTTCAGAAATATTTAAATATTCCAAACCTAATCTTCCACTAAGACTAATTATACCTACTCCCCATTCTTGTATATAATAGGTAGGCGGCTTTCCAGGACGTCTGAATGGATTACTAAATAAGAGCACACTGGAAGTGCCCAGTATATAAATTACAAATATAAGATACGAGCCATCCCAGAGAGAAAAATTTTTGAACACGTCCATCACACAGTATGTTAGAAACTGAAAGAATAAGAAAAGCACGTATGTATATATGGTACAATATAAATCACTATAGCTTAGAAAAGATGGAAATCTGACCATGTATGGCTCATGGTTGTATATGAAAATAACTCTGAATCAACATTTCAAAAGAAGACCAGCAATTATGAGTCTTCTGCAGTAGTTCATAAGGCTAAGTTTGATTTCAGGCAGAGTTACCTATGTAAGGTCAGAACATGCTAACCAGCCTATCATATGCTATCCAAGTACTGCTTATGCACAATACAATCAGCTAAATTGTCACCAACTAGCCAATAAACATTAATCATATGTAATACATTTTCCATGGATTTAATTATGTACCATTGTTACAGCAAGGTAGCCTTTTAGAAATTTAGTGACAAATGGATAATTCTTATAATTTTTGTTCTACAGTCTGCAACAAATGCTTGAGAAAAAAATAGCTGCCTTTATAATTTTCCATGTTAGACCATCTTTCATACACTGAAGAGAAAAAAAAACAAAAAAATTACAAATGCAATGCTGCAAATATGAAATCAAAATCACTTACCAACTTATTTAAAAAGAAAATGCCTAAAAAGGAAAATATTTTTCAAGAGACAGTGGTCACAAATTAACTAATGGTACCCAAGCTTCAAGCAGAAAAACTAAATTATATCAAATGTCTCCTCAGGAGCTGCTACAATGCCATATAAAACTTGGGCAACTTTTGGCAGGCATATTATTATTATTAGTACATATGTGGTCCTAGGTAGTAGGTTGGTAGACAGCAACCGCCCAGGGAGGTACTACCGTCCTGCCAAGTGAGTGTAAAACGAAAGCCTGTAATTGTTTTACATGATGGTGGGATTGCTGGTGTCCTTTTTTCTGTCTCATGGACATGCAAGATTTCAGGTACGTCTTGCTACTTCTACTTACACTTAGGTCACACTACACATACATGTACAAGCACATATATACACACCCCTCTGGGTTTTCTTCTATTTTCTTTCTAGTTCTTATTCTTGTTTATTTCCTCTTATCTCCATGGGGAAGTGGAACAGAATTCTTCCTCCGTAAGCCATGCGTGTTGTAAGAGGCAACTAAAATGCCGGGAGCAAGGGGCTAGTAACCTCTTCTCCTGTATATATTACTAAATGTAAAAGGAGAAACTTTCGTTTTTCCTTTTGGGCCACCCCGCCTCGGTGGGATACGGCCGGTGTGTTGAAAGAAAGAAAGAACATATGTGGTGAGGGGCTCTTGATCTAGAGAATTGGATCTGTGCTCCAGTTCCCTAAATTAATAATAATAATTATTATTTTTTTTTTTAACAAGTCGGCCGTCTCCCACCGAGGCAGGGTGACCCAAAAAGAAAATACTTTCATCATCATTCAACACTTTCACCTCACTCACACATAATCACTGTTTTTGCAGAGGTGCTCAGAACACAATAGTTTAGCAGCATATATGTATAAAGATACACAACATATCCCTCCAAACTGCTAATATCCCGAACCCCTCCTTCAGAGTGTAGGCATTGTACTTCCCATTTCCAGGACTCAAGTCCGGCTATATAAAAATAACCGGTTTCCCTGAATCCCTTCACTAAATAATTATCCTGCTCACACTCCAACAGATCGTCAGGTCCCAAATACCATTCGTCTCCATTCACTCCTATCGAACACGCTCATGCACGCCTGCTGGAAATCCAAGCCCCTCGCCCACAAAACCTCCCTTACCCCTTCCTTCCAACCTTTTCGAGGACGACCCCTACCCCGCCTTCCTTCTCCTACAGATTTAAATGCTCTCCATGTCATTCTACTTTGATCCATTCTCTCTAAATGACCAAACCACCTCAACAACCCCTCTTCAGCCCTCTGACTAATACTTTTATTAACTCCACACCTTCTCCTAATTTCCACACTCCGAATTTTCTGCATAATATTTACACCACACATTGCCCTTACACAGGACATCTCCACTGCCTCCAACCGCCTCCTCGCTGCTGCATTCACAACCCAAGCTTCACACCCATATAAGTGTGTTGGTACTACTATACTTTCATACATTCCCTTCTTTGCCTCCACAGATAATGTTTTTTGACTCCACATATACCTCAATGCACCACTCACCTTTTTTCCCTCATCAATTCTATGATTAACCTCATCCTTCATAAATCCATCCGTACGTACTACTACTACTAATAATAATTATAATAATACGTATATATATTCGTTTGATATCGGCACTCGCACAACCTTCTAGAATGAATTAAGTTCATAACTCGAGGTACTACTGTATATATACGTTTTTTTTTTTTTTTTTTTTTTTTTTTTTTTTTTTTTTTAAACAAGTCGGCCGTCACCCTGCCTCGGTGGGAGACGGCCGACTTGTTGAAAAAAAAAAAAAAAAAAAAACGTATATATACAGTAGTACCTCGAGTTATGAACTTAATTCATTCTAGAAGGTTGTGCGAGTGCCGATATCAAACGAATTTGTTCCCGTAAGGAATAATATAAATTAGATTAGTCTGTTTTAGACCCCCCAAAATACACCTACAAAAGCACTTACAAAAATACACTTACATAACTGTTTGAGCTGGGAGCTGTTCAAAACTTGAGGTACCACTGTACTACTAATAATAATTATAACAATAATAATAATAATAATAATAATAATAATAATAATAATAATAATAATAATAATAATAATAATAATAATAATAATAATAATAATAATAATAATACAATATAATAGTAATAATAATAATATTTAATAACAGTGAGGAGAAACTTTTAGAATGCTGCCACCATCAGCAAAACACTGGAAATCAAGTTTACCTCAGCTAGGTGTGGCCAGGCAGTACTAGCGTAACACAGGGTATGACTTAATTGAAAGGAAACACCCAGAGAAAGTTTTAAGTGGTCGTGCGTTGGAGCTATGTAATGATGTTTGCGTAACTCATTTCCAAAACATTCTGAAAGGGAGGAAGAAACAAACCTCCTTGGACAGGTTTTTATTGAAACGCCCTGCAGATGAAAGTGTGAAAAGCATGGAGAAAAAGCCAAAAATCGATGAATAGTGAAGCGAGATAAAAAAAAATTGTGGCAATTAAGTTCAGTGATAAATTGTAGCAATTAAGTGCACATACACCAGTTTATTTCTACATTATGTTTTCCTTATAAAAGTAGTGATCTAATACAGTTAGCCTCACAAACTCCGTCTTCTCTTAGAATAACACGTCTGAAGAGGAAGCATGGGAGATGTTTTCATAGCGGGAGCGAGAATGCCCGCTAGTCTCCTCAGCCACCGTCACCACTAGCCACATATGTAATGACATATTTTACTCATTCTACTGTGTATATCAGGTTTCTATGTTATTTATATTGTTTATGTCATATTAGATGAATTGTGATTGATAAATAAGCCATAGACTTGATATTAGCATTATTTTGTTGTGCCTCCTGAGAGCAGGAATTCCGCTGGAATGGATTAATGGCATTTCAATTAATTTAAACGAGGAAAATTGACTAAGCATACGAACAAACCAGGATACGAACAAGGTCACGGAACGGATTAAGTTCGTAAGCCAAGGTTCCACTGTATTTATATCTCCATTAATATAAAAAAATACCTAACCAGCAGTTGTTAGGTCACTCAGATATGCAGAATTAACATACCAAGACTTAAACTCCCCAGTTAGCATCATCACATGCAGACCTTATCCACTCAACTCATGCTTTAAAAAATCAAATATTCAAAAATATACACCAACCTGATTTGATGATGAAACAACTGTTGTTAGAAGACCATCAACTGGACTGGATGAAGAGTATGACGAGTAGTTAATATGGCCATGTGGAGAGGTTTGCAGCTGACTAAGAGCTGCTGAAGAATCCTGAAAAAAACAATGTACTTTAACAAACTAGGAAATTAATATAATTTGTTCTTTTATCTGTGCTTATTTTTTGTCAAATGTGAACATGCTTTGGTCATTTTAATTTCAATGTCATTGTTGTACATATTATGTAAATAGATTGCCAATGCTTTGCTCATTACTGGACATTCTGAAAGTAATTCACTTTGCAATGAAGCTAATCAAAAAGGAAACACTAAATCTAAAAAAGTATACTAAGGTAATCTGAACTCTCAATCCCTCCTGATCATTATCAAGTCTGACTTAATAATAGCTTAAGATGGACCAAAATATCTACAAAATGTTTATCTACATTTTGTGAGCTAATTGTGCATTGTTACATAAGACAAAATTTCAAATTAAAATCAGTGTAATGTACACACCACTGATTCACTTGGCTTGGCATGTTCATGTGCCCTTTTAACAGCTACAAAAGGTCTCTCCCTTTCTAACATGTCAGGCTGCTTTCTGGGAAGACTTCGCTGGCTGTTTGAAGGCGCATTATTTCTGAGGAAGAAAAGTAATACTAGTACAATCACAACAAGTACAGCAAAAAGAATATATGTACTGTACTAATGCATATTCAAATACAAGTGTAATAAGCATTGGCCAATAGTGCAAACAAATCAACATGACAAAAATAAAACCAAAGTAGAGTATTGTAAATTTTGGCCACTTTGTTTTATTCCCTTCAAGAGGGATTGGGGCTCCTTGATGCTGGTGAAGAGCTCTTGATCCAAAAAAAGTGGGACTGCCCTTCCCTTCCAAGCACTGTATGACCCTTACAGATTTAGGACTTCTCCATGAATATAATAATAATAATAACTTTCCCTTCATCAGATAAAACCTGATAACCTCCCATATCCTTGACTCAGTATGATACCTATGGGTTTAGTACTTTCCCTTGAATATAATTATTATTACAGTATTCTGTTTTTCTCCATGTAGATTAATTTATACCATTCATATATATATAAAGAAACATCTAAAAAACATTTAAATCTATAATCAGATGAAAGAATATTTCTGCGATAGATGCAGAGCAGAGGAGTTTTCGTATGAGTCATTTTACCAACCTTACCTGACTGAGCGTTCCCGTGAGGCTGACCTGGTAGGCAGAATAGGAGATGAAGGAGCTGAGTTGCCCCTAGCTGGGGTAGAATGGCCAATGGGAGGCTTCTGGGGTGTGGTTGGCGCAACTCCAGTATTAATTGTTAACGGAGGCAATGTCTTCACTGGGGAGGACTCTCGTGATGTTTCAGACAGAAGTGTAGTGTCACTAACATAGCCATCTTCAAATTCCTTGGAACCGGTGGCAGTTGTGCGCTGTTGCTTTTGGTAAAAGGTATGATGTATTATAAATGACTGTTAGTGGCAGTTTTTTTTACATCTGAAAGTGTCTGTTCAGCATTTTGCAAAACTCGAGAAACATTAACAGTACAAAGGATGCACCAATGATTTACTTTAGGGTCAGGTCAATACTGTATATTTACCACTATACACAAAGATGACTGATAATAACAATAATAATAATAATAAATACAGTAATAATATTTTTGCTTTGGTTTATAATGAACCACAAGAAAGACAGCAACAGGTAACGCCTACCTCTCTAACCTCCTGTGTTTACTTTACAATCACTTTGGACTCATTATGTCTCTTAATTTTTTTAACCATCGCCCCAGTGGTCAACACCTCACTGTTTACTCTTCAGCATGGATGATTCTAAGGGAGGTGACAAGTTCTGTCAGTAGCCAGGGAAAGTCTGCTCATATAATCAAGATCTTTGGTAAACATTTCTGTTCTTTGAGGCTGTAGGAAGGCAAAATCTAGCGATTGTGCTTTGCACACTGAGTAATGGTCAAACCTCCTGCCTGAAGTGCAATGCAGCTGCAGGACTGATTCATACACAAAGGAAGAATCCAATAACAATAGGGATAATTGCCATGTAGTGGAGGGACACTCCAGTATTCATCAAGGAATGTCAGTGGAGGACCTTTCCAGGATCATGTATACCAGAAACAACTGCTTTCCCATGTACTGATATTTTAGATTCTTAAAAAGGGGCAAGAACATCCTCATCCCAAAAAATTCTCAGCAATCTTGCACATCCACACAGATGACTTAAGGGATGGTGGTGAATAGGATAGTATACAACAACAAAAAAGACAGCACTGACTGAATCGAAGCTGCTTCACAGCTACATCCTAAGATTACCAATAGTTAATGATCAGGTAACAAGACTGAAGCAGGAAGGAAGAGAGTTCAAGAGTAACAGCAAGATAGCCTATGAGGAACTGAACAAATGATTTTAAGAGGCCAGGCTGACCTCACTAGCAAGTGCTTCATGCCAGGCTGACCTCACTAGCAAGTGCTTCATGCTATGCTGGCCTCAGCAGCAAGTGTTTAATGCCAGGATGGCCTCACCAGCAAGCACTTCATGCCAGGCTGGGTGAGGCATGTCTATTGGCATGCCCATGGTTGTGTTAAGGATTACATATTCCTGCTCATCTCACTGAGGATAATTAGATGCCACTGAAAGGCACATGATCCTAGGTGGGGCTGTCTTCTCCTTCCTTGGACTGAACCTATTTGCTTCCCATTCCTCTGGTGCTCTATGACTTCTATGGGTTCAGTGTTCCCAATAAACCAAGTGCTCACAGAAATATGTAAAAGGAATGAGAATATACCTTTGATGGACTAGACTTGGCTAGTGCTTGCCTGATCAACCAGGTTGTTACTGCTGGTGATCTGCTGACCCACATATCCATCACAGCCTGGTTGATCTGGCACCTGGAGAAGATACTTTTCCACTTTCTTTAAGAAGATTTCTACACCTGTCCTTGTAGTGTAGCCTATATAAAGGATCAGCTATTACAAACTAATAATTATGTACAAGTCCTGCAGACTGGTATAACTATCCCTCTCACTGACAAGTGATTACCAGTAATATTCTACAGTGGGTAATGTCACCCTTTGTGAGCCATGTTTACAGTATTGCATGTCTTGGTCACAGTAAGAGAATACTGTATTCAACACTCTGCCAAATGATGTCAGAAACATTGGTAGAGTGTAGAAGTCTTCAAGATGAAACTCCAAAAATACCTCCACGAAGTGCCTGATTAATCAGGCTGTGATGGATATGTGGGCCAGAGGGCTGCCAGCAGCAACAGCCTGGCTGATCAATCAAACACTAGACAAGTTGGGCCCAGGACCGGGCTGCAGGAGTAGAACTCTCGAAACTGATCCAAAGTGTATCAAAGGTGACCTTTCTCGAAACCTATCAAGGGTGATCTTTAAGATTTCACTCTTTTCCTGACAGCTTAAGAATTTGACAGGGGGTTCTCAACTTCTGATTTTGCTTATGTGTAGAAATATTTAGGATTTTTTTTTTTGCACTTTCCTGCATGACTTTTTGTTTCCTTTGTGCCTCTTCATTCTGGTATGAATGCTTAAGTCTTTGCTCTGTATCAATAATCTGTTGAATTAGATTTTCTTTCCTAAGTTGTGATACAGTACAGTACATTATTTTTTAAACAATTCAATAATCTTTTTTCTTCCACACATGTCTGCTTTCTTCAACAGGAATGGTCACTTTCAGTATATGTAGTGAGGATAGTGCCCACATACCTCACCCATAGCCATGTGCTTGCAGGTGTTGCTACCCATCTCTTGTGTGACCTATAGCATATAGCTGACTGCAATGAATATTTTTTTTTACTGCTTACCAGCAGCTTCTACCCTTCTGCTTTTGTTGTGGTTTCCAGAGTACCTGTAGGGACCCTGGGAAAATTTTCTTAAAAGTCTTTTAATACTGACAATTTAATGGAGTTTTTAAATATGAGTTATTTTAACTTGACAAAATAATACTGCCTTTATTTGCGCTGTGTGCTTTTATTGGCATGTCTCATAACTTCCTTCCTTGCTCTGGGTTTCACTGATTTTAACCCTTCCAGTTTTCATTAGCTGTTACCAGACAATCAGGTATCATCTCTTGTTTTACTGATCCTGAAGAAGATGGATTGGGATAAGTATATCCCACCTGATGAGCTGTTGCTGTGGTGCAACAGGTCATGATCAACAACATAAGATATTCAGTGCCTCACCATGAATTTACAGAAATAACTTCTATATCTGGCTCACCCTTCCTTAGATCAAACCTATTTACCATCCATTCCCCAGATGCTGTATGAGCCTTAAGGTTTGGCCCTTCTTAATAAATACTATACAAATAATTGAATACCTGGCTCATACGAGTGCGTAGTTCAGAGAGCATTCGAGCCTCCTGAGGTCCTCTCTCAGCTCGGAATTTGGCTTCTCGCCTTTCTGCCAATTTACGTTGTTGCATCTGCAGCCATGACACATTGTTGCTGCTAGTGCTGCTGAAGCTGCGACTGAAAGTCAAACAAGAATTCTGGGTAATAATCAAATACAGTATTGCTAGAAAAATTCCAAAATAATAAAAAAGCACAAGATTTGCATAAAAAAATACATGTGATTCTACAGGAGATAAACCATATCAATCTTCCGGATATCTAAAAAAAAAATTATTGTAAAGTTCATTCTTGTAATACAAACAGTTCAAACAGAAGATAAACAATGATACACTAAGTCATCAAGGTGTCTGAAATATTTTAGCCAAAAACGCCATCTTATATCATATGTGGAAAATCTTTATAATTTTCCTGAAATTAGTGTACAAAAATTGAAAAAAATATAATAATGTTTATTTAATGTAGTATTGGTGTGACTTTTAGAAAAAAATCAAGTCACATAAGAACCAACACACCGGGAAAGTGCAACGTAAAATGGCAGAATGTAAACGTGAAATTGTGTTACCTAATTTAATTGTGTGTAATCATAGCCAAAGAAGATTGAATCGGCAATAATTGGGGACCATGAAATAAGTGAATGTTGTGGGTATCTGGAAGTGTTCGGATTCATCCTAATTCGGCAAATAATAGGGCTGATAAGCAAGATAATACTGCACGTGGTGTCAAATATTTTAGCCAAAAATACCATTGTGTAAAAAAATAGAAAGTATGAAAGCAGATAAACCACATCTCAAGAGTATCTTGATTAGTTTTAGCAGCATAAAGTGCAACCTTGTGGCACATAAGAGTTCATACGAAAGGTACCAATGTAAATAAGTCACTGGATTTTTGGGGGGGAGGTTATCGTAGGTATGCATACCTGGGCCTAACTAAACCTGCTCCCGGTTTAATCCCTGGAAGAAGGCAGGGCTAGGGTTTATACAATTACGACACATAATAATAAATATAAGGTGGATAGGAACATTGAGAGATGAAAAAGAATGTAGCACGTTCATTTAGGCCACCTTTACTGAAGATGCTTCGTTCCTTCCACCTTAGTCACCTGAAATGTTTCTGTGCTGACGTATTTTGTTCTAGCACAGGGATAATGGGGGTTAGCTCAGATTACTTGATCAAGAGCACTTCATCACAGAGGCCTCCCTCCTTCCCTGCTTTGAGAGGTTCAAGAGTGGTGTCACCGTTACTTGGCCCAGGTAAGGCAACCTGGCGCCGTCAGGCAAGTCATCAAGAAAAAGAGGTAGAGGGAGCCGCTAGTTTCTTCACTGACCTCCATTACAATGTTAGTCAACCTTCACAGTATCACCCAATCATTAGCATGTGTCAGTCTGTCATTAAAGTGTGTCAGCTAATCATCATAATGTGTCAGCCAACCACTCCCACTCAAAAAAAATAAAATCTTCCCAATTAATATGACAACTGGGTGGTCCCACAGAGCCTACCTAGCCTGCTTGTCTTTTTGCCTATCAGCCTGCTTGTATTTTTGCCTATCAGCCTGCTTGTCTTTTTGCCTATCAGCCTGCTTGTCTTTCTGCCTATCAGCCTGCTTGTCTTTTTGCCTATCAGCCTGCTTGCCTTTCTGCCTATCAGCCTGCTTGTCTTTCTGCCTATGAGCCTGCTTGCATACCTACGTATCTGCCTTACTGTCTGGTGAAAAAAAGACAAATACAGAAGAGTTCTTTAATTCTACATTGTTCATTTTTTTTCAGTAAAGGTCGGCATATCGCCATTGTGTCCAAGTACCTGCTTGCCCCCGTCTCTGCCTGGCCCATGGACGAGGCTGGCATTATAAAGTTACGTAAGATCAACCTCCCCAAATGTTCATTGTAAATCATTCGTAATAATAATAATTATTATTATTATGATAAAAAGAAGCGTTAAACCACAAGGGCCAATAATAATAATAATATTTATTTCTAAAAGTACGCACATGTACAGGGTATACAGGCCTAGCAGACGTCAGTGACATAATACTATATAGAAAGCCGCTTGTTATGCTTACGATTTCGGGCAAATTAGATCAACTTTGTCCCAGGATGCGATACACACCAGTCGACTAACACCCAGGTACCCAGTTTTATTGATGAGTGAACATGGACAACCGGTGTACGGGAACACGGCTAATGTTTCTACCCTTGCCGAGAATCGAACCCGGACGGTCAGCGTGTAAAGTGAAGACTCTGCCTACCAGGCCACGAACCACCGTAACAAGCACTTCACTGCGTGTGGCAACGTAATGATATAAAGCTTTAGAGAATGCAAATAATCAATGGCAAATTAAGGTTAGGTTAGGTAAGGTTTGTCAGGAAACAGGACAAGTGTTTCCTGACGCGGGTCTTAGATGTTGACCAGCCTTTGGAGCTTTGGTCATCTGACCGAGGCCTTCCGCTGGCTTACCGGTCCACCCCTTTAAAAATAATGGTCATTTATAACTAATTGATTGGCAAATTAATTAAAACGATTTAACTTCAATAGAAAACTGTGCTATACAAAATTTTATATATATATATGATACCCTGGTAGGCCTAATCTGGGTACTGATAGTCTAGTAGGTTTAATCAGGCACCCTTGGTTTCCCGCTACCCCATGAATATAAATGTAATTGAATTTAGCTCTTGCCGGGTCACCAACTGGAAAACACCCGGGCCGGGACAACACCGGCGAACCACATCAAGATCAAGTCTGTAGCAGCGAGATGTGTATGGTTGGTATGAGCGTCTCGTATATACAAAGATGTGTCTCAGTTTACATTTACCGAGAAGTGTGTATGTCTCAGTGCATATACACCGAGATGCCAGTGTATATATACCGAAAGGTGTGTGTATCTTACTATAAATACACCAAGACAAAGTCCCGCACCTCTCTCTTATATACACCGAGAATTATGTCACGATGGAGATAATCTTAAAACAGCGTTATTATACATGGTGATAGTGCAAAAAAAAAAATACATCCTAATAGCAAGGATGCAGTAGTTCTACACAGTACAGTTCTCCACTAAGATGGCAAATGCACTGAACAATAAAATCTTGAAGACTGCTTGCGCTGATGCCTACCACTCTGGTAGTACGAAAAACAAGAAGTGATAATATCACATTTAAAATATTCCAAGGCACATAAGTATGGTGTTACGACTGTTTATCATGAGTGGGGACCAGGACGAAGGTTGACACACATGGTAGGAACGAGGAGCAGCAGAAGTGGAGATGAGTGATGGGGCAGGGTGGGTCAAGGAGGGGCGGGGATGTGTGAGGAGGGTCGAGACGTGCAGAAACGTGCAGGATGTGCGAGGCGGGGCCTAATAAAAAATATATAAAAAGGACAACAAAGATGGCCGCCACTACGGTAAAATGGGGTAGCAAAAAGTGGGCAACACGAGACTGGGTGGAGCTGTATTGAAGAACTATCGAGGTCCGCCCGCTGAATGCTTTCATACAGAGAACAAGCCTGGCCCAGGGCTAGGCTACGAGACTAGGAAAACTCTCGAAAGTCTTCAAAGGTATATCGCATACACAAAAATAAATAAGGGAAACTACAGTAGACCCATGCTAGGGAAGTCTAATGCAAACCCAATCATACTCGTCCAGCCTATATTTAAAGCTGCCCAATGTTCTCTCCACAATGACGCTGTCTGGGAGCTTGTTCCACTTACCTATCAGTATTATCAAACCAAAACTTCCTTACATCCTTTCTAAATCTCAATTTGTCCAACTTCAATCTGTTGCTGAGACCCCCGTCTTGGTTAGATATTTTCAACACGTTTTTATTCCTTTTATTTATTCCTGTTTTCCATACGTATCCTGTAATCATATCCCCTAATTCTACGTCTCTCCAGATAGTGCAAATTAAGGGCCTTCAGGGTATCTTCGTAGGAAATCATTTTTCTCTGTATGTCTTCCAGTAAAATTATGTCCATTCTGTAATGTGGAGCTTTCAAAAGTGAGCAGCATAATCTAAATGAGACCTAACTATAAGATGTATAAAACAGAATTATAACCTTTGTACTGTTATTTATACTTCTTGATATGAAGCCAGGAACACAATTTGCTTTATTGTGAACACTTACGCACTGTTGTCTTGGCTTACATTCCTGCTTAACAATAATCCTAAACTTTTTTTTTCTGTTCACTTTTCCTTTGACTAAGTTCCACATTATTTAGTTTTATAAGTACCATAGTAATATTTCTTTAAATCCTTAGATTTGTCCGCATTGAATTGTATCTGCCACTTCTCTGTCCACAATATCACATCTATCCAGGCCATCCTATAGATTTCAAGTGTCCTAAATATATATGTAGCTATATATTCCCCTCTTTTATACCTTTTACGCAGATTGTGAACTAGGGTAACAATACTGACCCCCATGGCACACCTCTTGTAACGTGTCCCCATTCTGATTTCTCCCTATTTCTGCACACTTGTTCTTAAGATTCGCAGCACTTTCCAGAGGATATATAAGATAAGATTTTCTTCGGATTTTTAACTCAGGAGGGTTAGCCACCCAGTATAATCCAAGAAAGTCAGTGCGTCACCGAGGACTGTAACTTATTTCCAATGGGGGTCCTCTATCTTGTCCCCCAGGATGCGATCCACACCAGTCGACTAACACGTCGAAATGTTTCCACCCCGCCAAGAATCGAACCCGGGCCCTCCGTGTGTGAGGCGAGAGCTTGAGCCACCAGGCCACCGAGTTGATTAGCATTCCAATAGGTATAAGGTGAAACACGCCCATACAGGCAGCCTAACTCGAGCCAAGAGAGAATTCCAATCCTGTACCATGTGCTACTGCGTTCTTCACCAGTTTCTTGTGCGGGACACTAAAAGTCCATATACATATCGTTTTCCTTATCTTGATGTACATTAGTTCGAATACCTTAGTCACTTAGCGAAAAAGCTAATAAATTAGTAAGCCAAGAACGCCCTTTGTAAAACCGTGTTGCGTGTTCCAGTTTTAGTTTGATATATTGTAAATAGTATTTTAAACATTTATCCACCTATATATTTGAAAGCTATTTTAAAATTCGTCAGTAAAGGACACGAGTTTCTCATATTTCGTTTTTATGATTCTGAGACAATTTTTTGTTAATGACTCTAAGGTTCCTCTCTCTGATATACCTCAGTATTTTGTCACACAATGTCATAGGAGGGCAAAATACGACCCGCAGGTTATATCCGACCCGCCGCTGAATTGTGTGTGTACACTCACCTAATTGTGGTTGCAGGGGTCGAGACTCATCTCCTGGCCCCGCCTCTGTGTGTGTGTGTGTGTGTGTGTGTGTGTGTGTGTGTGTGTGTGTGTGTGTGTGTGTGTGTGTGTGTGTGTGTGTGTGTGTGTGTGTGTGTAAGTGTGTACTCACCTATTTCACCTATTTGTGGTTGCAGGGGTCGAGTCTTAGCTCCTGGCCCCGCCTCTTCACCGGTTGCTACTGGGCCCTCTCTCTCCCCGCTCCATGAGCTTTATCAAACCTCGTCTTAAAACTGTGTATGGTTCCTGCCTCCACTACGTCATTTTCTAGGATATTCCACTGCCTGACAACTCTATGACTGAAGAAATACTTCCTAATATCTCTCTGACTCATTTGTGTCTTCAACTTCCAATTGTGGCCTCTTGTTTCTGTGTCCCCTCCCTGGAACATCCTGTCTTTGTCCACCTTGTCTATTCCACGCAGTATTTTATATGTCGTTATCATGTCTCCCCTGACCCTCCTGTCCTCCAGTGTCGTCAGGCCGATTTCCCTTAATCTTTCTTCATAGGACATTCCCCTTAGCTCTGGAACTAACCTTGTCGCAAACCTTTGTACTTTCTCTAGTTTCTTGACGTGCTTTATCAAGTGCGGGTTCCAAACAGGTGCTGCATACTCCAGTATGGGCCTGACATACACGGTGTACAGTGTCTTGAACGATTCCTTACTAAGGTATCGGAATGCTGTTCTCAGGTTTGCCAGGCGCCCATATGCTGCAGCCGTTATTTGATTGATGTGTGCTTCCGGAGACATGCTCGGTGTTATACTCACCCCAAGATCTTTCTCCTTGAGTGAGGTTTGCAGTCTTTGGCCACCTAGCCTATACTGTGTCTGTGGTCTTCTGTGCCCTTCCCCTATCTTCATGACTTTGCATTTGGCAGGATTAAATTCGAGAAGCCATTTGCTGAACCAGGTGTCCAGTCTGTCCAGGTCTCTTTGAAGTCCTGCCTGCCTGGTCCTCATCTGATTTAATTCTCCTCATTAACTTCACATCATCTGCAAACAGGGATACTTCTGAGTCTAACCCTTCCATCATGTCGTTCACATATACCAAAAATAGCACTGGTCCTAGGACCGACCCCTGTGGGACCCCGCTCGTCACAGGTGCCCACTGTGATACATCTTTATGTACCATGACTCGTTGTTGCCTCCCTGTCAGGTATTCTCTGATCCATTGCAGTGCCCTTCCTGTTATATGCGCCTGATGCTCTAGCTTCTGCACTAATCCCTTGTGAGGAATGTGTCAAAGGCCTTCTTGCAGTCCAAGAAGATGCAATCAACCCACCCCTCTCTCTCGTGTCTTACTTCTGTTATTTTATCATAAAACTCCAGAAGGTCTGTGACACAGGATTTCCCTTCCATGAATCCGTGCTGGTTGGCATTTATACTCTTGTTCTGTTCCAGGTGCTCCACCACTCTCCTCCTGATAATCTTCTCCATAACTTTGCATACTATACGCATCAATGACACAGGTCTATACTTTAGTGCCTCTTTTCTGTCTCCTTTTTTAAAAATGGGAACTACATTTGCCGTCTTCCATACCTCAGGTAGTTGCCCAGTTTCCAGGGACGTGTTGAAGATTGTGGTAAGTGGCACGCACAACATATCTGCTCCCTCTCTAAGGACCCACGGGGAGATGTCCGGTCCCATTGCCTTTGAGGTATCGATGTCCCTTAGCAGTTTCTTCACCTCCTCCTCATCTGTATGTATGTTGTCCAACACTTGTTGGTGTATTCCTTGCTGGTGTCCCCATCTGGTCTGTCCCCCCAGAGTTCTTCCTGTCTCTACTGTAAATACTTCCTTAAATCTCGTGTTGAGCTCCTCACATACCTCTTGATCGTTTCTTGTGAGTTCTCCACCTTCTTTCCTCAGCCTTATCACCTGGTCCTTGACTGTTGTCTTCCTCCTAATGTGGCTATACAGCAGTTTCGGGTCAGATTTGACTTTCGATGCTATGTCGTTTTCATACTGTCGCTGGGCCTCCCTCCTTATCTGTGCATACTCGTTTCTGGCTCTTCTACTAATCTCCTTGTTTTCCTGGGTCCAATGCCTCCTGTACCTTTTCCATTCTCTGTTGCACGTAGTTTTTGCCTCCCTACACCTTCGGGTAAACCAAGGACTCGTTTTGGTCTTCCTATTATTTGTTTCCCTTGGGAACAAACCTTTCCTCTGCCTCCTTGCACTTTGTTGCCACATTTTCCATCATCTCGTTTACTGATTTTCCTACCATTTCTCTGTCCCACTGAACCTCCTGCAGGAAGTTTCTCATACCTGTGTAGTCCCCCCTTTTATAGTTTGGCCTGTCCCCTTCAGTTCCTGTGTGTGTGTGTGTGTGTGTGTGTGTGTGTGTGTGTGTGTGTGTGTGTGTGTGTGTGTGTGTGTGTGTGTGTGTGTACTCACCTATTTGTACTCACCTATTTGTGGTTGCAGGGGTCGAGTCCTAGCTCCTGGCCCCGCCTCTTCACCGGTTGCTACTGGGCCCTCTCTCTCCCCGCTCCATGAGCTTTATCAAACCTCGTCTTAAAACTGTGTATGGTTCCTGCCTCCACTACGTCATTTTCTAGGCTATTCCACTGCCTTACAACTCTATGACTGAAGAAATACTTCCTACTATCTCTCTGACTCATTTGTGTCTTCAACTTCCAATTGTGGCCTCTTGTTTCTGTGTCCCCTCCCTGGAACATCCTGTCTTTGTCCACCTTGTCTATTCCACGCAGTATTTTATATGTCGTTATCATGTCTCCCCTGACCCTCCTGTCCTCCAGTGTCGTCAGGCCGATTTCCCTTAATCTTTCTTCATAGGACATTCCCCTTAGCTCTGGAACTAACCTTGTCGCAAACCTTTGTACTTTCTCTAGTTTCTTGACGTGCTTTATCAAGTGCGGGTTCCAAACAGGTGCTGCATACTCCAGTATGGGCCTGACATACACGACATGAACGATTCCTTACTAAGGTATCGGAATGCTGTTCTCAGGTTTGCCAGGCGCCCATATGCTGCATCAGTTATCTGATTGATGTGTGTGTGTGTGTGTGTGTGTGTGACCCAACAATTAATATTTGCACCAATAACTCATCACAGTTGTGACCGGGTGTGGACGTGTGACTTGCTCATTACTTTATAATTTGTTATGATTGTAACCATGTATAAATGTAAGTAACTTTACTTACATGATTCATTACCTTTGTAACTTGCTCAGCTATCAGAACCTCTGTAATCTTTTGACTACCACCCACAGGATGGGTATGGTGTGACTACCACCCACAGGATGGGTATGGTGTGACTACCACCCACAGGATGGGCATGGTGTGACTACCACCCACAGGATGGGTATGGTGTGACTACCACCCACAGGATGGGTATGGTGTGACTACCACCCACAGGATGGGCATGGTGTGACTACCACCCACAGGATGGGCATGGTGTGACTACCACCCATAGGATGGGTATGGGGTGCATAATAAAGTTATTAAACTAACCGCAACCATATCTAACAATTTAGGGAAATTTAGTGCCTCCAAGGTAAGAAAGTTTTGGATTTGATTTGATTACGTTCTAATAAGGTGTGGGTATTGGGTAGTCATGGCAGCAGGACCTGGCAATGCTTAATGCACCTAATGTAACCCGAAAAAAACACAAATTTTAGTTTGATTTCAAGAGATATAAGTTTCTTTGGTTCCCCCTCCTGTTCATCCTTGAGTGAGTGCATGTCAGCGCCACATACACTTCCGGCGCGTCTACCTTCAGGGGTATGCCTGGTAGCCTAGGAAGTTTCCATTTTTTCTTTCCTTTCTTGGTTTCTTGTTTATGTGTGGCCCATGTGGATGTGAATCACTTCACTTAATCTACCTGAAAAGTGTAAGTACCTAATCCTGTGTAAGTTTTTCGCATCCTCATTAACATGAAAACGCATTTAAATGTCTGCTCGATGATTTGCTTTTACTTTAATAGTTAACTGATAATATTTTCTATGTCCAACTGGAAGACACTCATTTAAACTTGAGGTATTATTAAGCATTTACAATTTTCCATCGACAAACGTAAGACTCGTCAAGCTTATGTAAACAAGCTAAGCTGCTGCCCGCCGGTCATAATCATTACCTGGCATGTACGTATTATCCATGTGGCCCAATTTTGTATTCTTCCATTTCCATTGCATGGCATTTATTTACATTAAATAACATTATCCATCTGTTACTCCATTTCCTTATCCAAGTCATCTTGTAGAGATTTGCAGGAATTTTTATTTTACTTAAAACTTTTCATATATTCATATACTTCTTTTTCATTCCTTTTGATAAGTCGTTTATATAAATTAGAAGCATTATTGGGACAAGTACGGATCTTTGTGACGACCTGTAACATCATCCCACCAGGTAACTTGTTTCTTGTAACTTTGTATCTTGATTTGGTCTGTAATAAAATGCTTTTTATTCCTTGTTCGGAAAGTGTTCAATCATTTTCTATATTGGTTTTCCCAGTATTTTTTTTACAACGCTTGTCAAAGGAGCAGGACTGTTTTAAAGGGTCCTCTCTGTCACTTTTTCTTTTTTATATAAAGTGGCACAATGTGCCAATTTACTTTGATAAAGTGGCTAGCACAACTCTTCTGCATATTCTTTTAAAACACAAGGTGATATTGCGTCTGGTCCCATTGCTATTTTCTTGTCGGAATTCCGTTAGTAATATTTTGACTTCAGTTATTTCAGTATCCTCTCTTTCAGCTACCTGTTTGCAATTAACATCCACTACATTTAAAATATCTTTTGTAACCACACACTGGAACTTTCTATTTAATACCTCACACATTTCATCATCATTAATTTTGCCGTCATCTTATATTATTCTTTGTATTTGATCATTTTTTACAAACCTGAATAGGAGATGATTCTACCTTGTTCTTGTCTGCTATTTCCTTTTCTAGGTTCTCCCCCCCCCCCTAACATTTGTATATTCATGTCTGGCTTGCCCCAATCTCTGGTAAGCCTTGACTGGTTTGTTTCCTGTATGGAGTTGTCTTTTTTTTTCTCTCTATGCCTCTCCTGCATCGTCCATTAACCCTTAAACTGTCCAAACGCAGATCTACGTTTTTTCAACATTTGAAAGTATGTAAAAAAACGTAGACGACCTTTTTTTTTTACATTTTAAAATGTGTAAGAAAACTTTGATCTACATTTTTTTTTGTTACATTTTCAAATATGTAAAAAAAACGTAGATCTACTTTTGGAGCACTACGCATATGAACGTAGATCTGTTTGGACAGTTTAAGGGTTAAACCATTATATATTATTGTCTTGTATTGCATTTGTTTGGAATGAGCTTTTTAAGTCAGTTTTCATATATATTAAAAGAATTTTGTATATGCCTATCCCCTTGTAATATTTTAATCCATCCTATAACATAGTCATTCCTGTTTATGCGTTTCATTTTCATATATCATAAGTTATATGTAAGGCTGTAAGCATATGTTATTTCCAGTTGGACTTGAATGTTCTAGTAATTATCCGATCTAAAATTAATGTGTGTGTGTGTGTGTGTGTGAGATAGCGAGGGAGAGAGAGGGAGGGAGAGAGAGGGAGAGAGAGGGAGGGAGAGAGAGGGAGGGAGAGAGAGGGAGGGAGCGAGAGAGAGAGAGAGGGAGGGAGAGAGAGGGAGGGAGGGAGAGGAGGGAGGTAGAGAGAGGGAGGGAGAGAGAGGGAGGGAGAGGGAGGGAGGGAGAGGGAGGGAGGGAGAGGGAGGGAGGGAGAGGGAGGGAGGGAGAGGGAGGGAGGGAGAGGGAGGGAGAGAGAGGGAGGGAGAAAGAGGGAGGGAGGGAGGGAGGGGGGAGAGAGAGAGAGAGAGAGAGAGAGAGAGAGAGAGAGAGAGAGAGAGAGAGAGAGAGAGAGAGAGAGAGAGAGAGAGAGAGAGAGAGAGAGAGAGAGAGAGAGATCAGCTGTAAAAGAGGTCGGTGTTGTTGATAGTATCTGTATAACACACGACTATTATTGCTTATGTCCACGTGTTGTGTGAATGATTGATTGTTTATAAGCGTATATGATCTAATAGTTTATTATGTAGCTTCACTGCAGCTGTGAATTACTCGCCCATGTTAGAACAAAGAAAAATACTTGTGATTAACATGATTAACGTATGTGGAATGACTAAATCTTGGGGGTCAGCAAGGTGCCAGGGTGTCCACCGAAAATACTACACAACTTGGCTTCTGACTCTTCCCTTCCTCCTAAATCCACCCCCCCCCCGCTCCCAACACTACCACCTGACAACATCCACCCCCATTCCCCCTCATGACACCCCTGATCATTTGTGACCGGTTTCTAGGTTTTCTACCCTGGCAGCAAGACCTGAGGCAAAGCTTACCTGTTGACTGCCTTTTCAACCAATGTTGCTGTTAGTGGCCCTTTCGTCAGAGCTAAAACAGCCTGGTTGATATCGCACTTATTTTTTATATACTTTTAAAAGGCTTTCGTGAGTTTTCCTACTGCTGGAGCTAGTGGTACAACTTCTCGAAGACTACATTTATTCCGGTAATACTTCTAATATCTGCTGGTAGCAGACAGAAGAGATTGACCTAGTGTTCTCTTTTTGTGTAAATGGCTCCCCTGCTTTTCACTGGGTTTACTGAACACTCCAGTAAATTAAGGTAGTGTGACATAAGACCTGGCCCTCCATTATCTTTAAGATGTTCATTATCATGCATCTTTTTCCTCTCACCCTTTCTAGACAGTCTATAGGGTACAATCAAAGTGCTTTAAGGCGTTCCCAGCACTGTTTTGTTGGCTCTATGCAGGCAGCAAACGCTCTCAGTGAATTTTCCAGTTCTGACATCTCGCCCACCTTGAACGGAGCCGTGAGCTCTGTGATGTGTGAAGTTTAGTGTTATTGGTCTATAATTTTTGTCATTACTCTGCGGCCTTGTGGAGGATCTATGACCGCTTTTAAAGGATTTTGGGATTTCAACTAAATCTAAAATCATCCAAGGAAACACAATATTTCTGCCAGTGTTTTACATTTTTTCATAAATACAGAATTCCAAGAATCAGGCCCAGCTGCTGGGCGCATGGGTATGTTGTCTATTTCTTTTTCTAAGTCTGGAGGATGTGTATTAACGTCAGAAGTAAACAGCTGCCAGCTGCTTCGGGTACTGGTAGACTCACCAACTATTTATATTGCCGTCAAAATAACCAACAATGTCGGTGATGCCATAAGTCTTGTGTCACATCCCCTAGAGATGACACATCAACTCTCCTTTCCCACTCGCCTTACCACCACCACACAACCCTTCTCCCCAACACAACATAAGTCCACATACACCTGCCCCTCCCTAGTTCAGCCTCGTGCCCCCACCTTCACACAGGCAGGACGCCGCACTCCTTTACGAAAGGTATGACTCATGACCACAACCATTTAAGGTAAGTCCTCCGCCTCGATATATACACCACAATGACGTATATCACCCAGAGGAAACTACAACTATATGCATGTGTAACAGTATGTACGTATATATATATAATATGAAAGAGAATGATGTGCTGACCATAATTGGTCACATTTGTTTGGAAAATGACACGCACAACCTTCTTAGACATTACAAATTTCAATGTACCTTCACTGTTCTTGTAATTGATCTTTGTTACAGTAACAGACACGGATTTGCTGCACTGACGAATTCTCGCATCTTTCACAAGTCTCATTTTTTTTTTTTGACAGTTAAATTGTACAGCCTAAGTTCTGTTATCTTACGTCAGCTCATTTTAAAGATGTTTTATCTAATACACTGCCCCCTATCCCCGGGATGCCACCCACAACATTCGACTAACACCCTGTTTACTGCCAGGTGAACAGAGACAGCAAGTGTAAGGAGACAACTGAATGACTCAGCACTTAACGTGGATACTTTGCATTAGTGACCTGGACACGTGCCCAGATGACCCATCAGGCAGAATGGGGGCGACGTGCCCAGATGACCTATCATGCAGGATGGGGGCGACGTGCCCAGATGACCAATCATGCCAGATGGGGCGACGTGCCCAGATGACCCATCATGCAGGATGGGGGCGACGTGCCCAGACGACCCATCATGCAAGATGGGCGACGTGCCCAGACTACCCATCATGCAGGATAGGGGCGACGTGCCCAGATGACCCATTATGCAGGATGGGGGCAACGTACCCAGATGACCCATCATGCAGGATGGGGGCGACGTGCCCAGATGACCCATCATGCAGGATGGGGGCGACGTGCCCAATCTCTCAACATGGGATAGAACTACTTGTCCCAGGTAATGGGGTGACGGGGCCACTGTCTCCAGCGTTCGCGACTGAAAATGTTACCAGGTGGACCAATATTTGACCCTTACAACAACCAGCATCATGTCTAGACAAACAACCTTCCTTGGAGCAAGAGTCAATGATGATAAAGGTATCCCGAAGAACCACGGGAACAAAGGCACATTCACTGTTTAATTTATATATTCGATCCTCTATAACTGTTTACTACAAGCCATTACCTGTCTTGGGAGTGTCTTGAGACCTGTCTGTCATGGGAGGACGTACAAGTACCTCCCCAGGCCTAGTCCCATTCCCCGCCCTCACGGGGCTCGTAGGGAGAAGCTAGGCCTCTGGTCTGCCATCTTCCCCGCTCCAGGAGGGCTCGTGGGAATGGCAATCTTGAGAGCTGCAGGTGGTAGCAAGCTCTGGCCATTGGCGCCAACAGCAAAGTCTGGTTGAACAGGCAATCAGAAAAGTCAGGCCTCAGGCCGGGCTGGTATATATAATTGGTTTGCATGCAATAACGTACCAATGGCTCATCCGATCTGCTTCAAATCTTCACTGACGTATCTTATAGGAATCATAGGAGTGTTGTTAAACTGTAGGCACCAATTTGTAAAATTTCTTTTCAACTACTCCGTTATGGAAAACTGGAGGAGATAATAACTAGAACAGAATATACTGCTGACTCCGGCCATACAATAGAGCGGAAAAATAATGTAAGGGACCTGGGAGTAGTAATGTCTGAGGATCTCACTTTCAAGGATCACAACAGTGCCACGATCGCACGTGCAAAGAAAATGATAGGATGGATAATGAGAACTTTCAAAACGAGAGATGCCAAGCCCATGATGATCCTTTTCAAATCACTTGTTCTCTCTAGGCTGGAATACTGCTGTACATTAACATCTCCATACAAAGCAGGTGAAATCGCAGATCTAGAGAGTGTACAGAGATCCTTTACTGCACGTATAAGTTCTGTCAAGCACCTTAACTACTGGGAACGCTTGGAAGCACTTGACTTGTACTCGTTGGAACGCAGGAGGGAGAGATATATCATAATATACACTTGGAAAATCTTGGAAGGAATGGTCCCAAATCTGCACACAGAAATCACTCCCTACGAAAGTAAAAGACTGGGCAGGCGATGCAAAATGCCGCCAATAAAAAGTAGGGGCGCCATTGGTACACTAAGAGAAAGCACCATAAGTGTCCGGGGCCCAAAACTGTTCAACAGCCTCCCATCAAGCATTAGGGGAATTGCCAATAAACCCCTGGCTGCCTTCAAGAGAGAGCTGGACAGATACCTAAAGTCAGTGCCGGATCAGCCGGGCTGTGGCTCGTACGTCGGACTGCGTGCGGCCAGCAGTAACAGCCTAGTTGATCAGGCCCTGATCCATCGGGAGGCCTGGTCATGGACCGGGCCGCGGGGGCGTTGATCCCCGGAATAACCTCCAGGTAACCTCCAGGTAACCCCTCAGCAATCTAGTAGCTCTTTGGAAGCATGCAATGACTAGTTTCTTAAACACACACACACACACACACACACACACACACACACACACACACACACACACACACACACACACACACACACACACACACACACACACACACACGCAAAAAAAAAAATTACACGATTAAGGCGAACATGAATTAAAGGATAGCTGTGAAAAGAAAATTAAACAAATAATGACAACTCGAAGTTTTTATATAGGGCTTTAAAGTTTCAAAAATTTGGTCTTGTATATATTTGTTACTGTTTTATTGGAGAACCGGTCATGAACTCAAGTATAGTTTTTTCTTCTTGCTCCAATATTTCTGTGTGATAAATTGAGAACAACGCTTCTGTCTGACTTTAAAACTCCCAGTGTTTTTATTTTTTTTTTTGTATCATATAAGGTGCGGTTTGTTACGGGGAGTTGCAAGGTGCCAATTTGCCAATTTATACTTACAAACTGCGCAGTAATTTCCATGTAATAATTTGAGAACGCTTTATTAGTAGTAGTACTAACAATATTAAATGCAACTCGCAGAGTTATGCTTGTGAGGATGGAGAGACTGCTCTTGGCCTCGCATCACTGATGTCTATGCTTATAGGCCTTATCGTATCTCCTCTTAAAGTTGTGTATTGAGTTTGCCTCTACCACTCTATACCATTTTGTTTTGCGTTCAGTGACGTAATGGGGGCTGGGTGTATGAGATACTGGCGATACCTTCCTGGGATCGCGCAGTTATTATCACTTTCCGAGAGGGAAGCGTTAAGTTGAAGTGCAATGAAACTTTATAAAAACTGTTTAGTGTCCTCATCCAGCGACGAGGAAAGCGGTGACTTAGATAAAAAGGCTAATAATTGCGAGGATGAAAGCATCACGAATGGTAAACATTAAGGTTACCGTGAGTCTCCAAAAGAGATCAAAGGAACTAATTCGGTCAGTGCCAGTACGAGGACCGAGTCAAGTGGCAGAGAAAATATCCAAAACAGGTTAAAGTTAATATTGGGCAAGTGCAACACATTATTAACATCATGATGGAAGGAGTATATCGACAAAAAGTTTTTTTTTATATGAGACGTCGTAGTTTCTGTAATATACTTGAATGTTGGTGGGAAGTAAGGCTAGCAGAGTCCACTCCAGGTCGAGGGTAGCAAAGATTTAAAACAAAACAAAACAAAAAAAACTACTAGGGAAAAGAGGACAACCCATTTGTGTGACTTATTTTCGGCAAAATACTGAAATGGTTAAGGAACCTCCATGGGGATTATTCTTTGTATTATCTTTTATAACGCTAACGTTGTCTTGTGAAGCACATGATTCATGAGTATTGTTTTGTGAACCTACCTGCCTAGTCTACCTGGAGTGTATTCGGGGGTCAACGCCCTTCGACCCAGTCCTTAACCAGGCCTCCCGGTGGATCACGGCCTGATCAATCAGGCTGTTACTGCTGGCTGCACGTAGTCCAACGTATGAACCACAAACCGGCTGATCGGGTACCGACTTGAAGGAAGCCAGGGGTTTATTGGTAATTCCCCTTATGCCTGGTGGGAGGCTGTTAAACAGTCTTGGACCCCCGACACTTACTGTGTTGTCGTCTCATAGTGTAACACTTAGTGTGTGCAGGTGTGCTGAACATTAGCCAGCCACCAATACGGTGGCCCATGGCCTGGTATCAAAAGCTCTCGCTTCACACGGTGAGTGTCCGGGTTCGATTCCCGGCGAGGGTTGAAACATTGGTCGTGTTTCCTTACACCGGTTGTCTGTGTTCACTCATCAGTACAAAATGGGTACCTGAATGTTAGTAGACTTGTGGGGGTCACATCCTGGGACAAAACTGACCTAATTTGCCCGAAATGCTCTACATAACAAGCTGCTCTCTATATAGTATGTCATTGATGTCAGCTAGGCCTGTATACCATGTACATGTACTTGTAGAAATATATTAATATGGGAACATGGCGGTCGTGTGTGTGTGTGTGTGTGTGTGTCACATTCTCTTTGTCATCTCTGGAATCTGGCTGAAAGCCGAAAGTACTGTGTACTTTAGCACAACGTGCAGGTTCGAATCCTGTTATGGACTGAATAATTTTTGTTAAAAGTTTGCCAGTTTGCGAGGTATATAAGAGTGTCCTCGCAACATGAAACAAGCCTAGTTCGCTAGGCTCATGTTGTTTGTAGGATCGATGGCTAATTGGATAGGGTGGCATGTACATTGTGTGGTCTCTTGAGGCGGGAACTTGCGATTTTAGCTGGAATAGTAATGCTCTTCTTG
>NC_091323.1:29311344-29326344 GCF_038502225.1 Cherax quadricarinatus | reverse complement strand
GCCTCCGATTTAACTCTGTTGACCACTACTCTTTGTGTTCCATTTGTTAGGAAGTTGAAGATCCATCTCCCCACTTTCCCAGTTATTCCTTTAGCACGTATTTTATGGGCTATTACGCCATGATCGCATTTGACAAATGCTTTTGCAAAGTCTGTGTATATTACATCTGCATTCTGATTTTCTTCCAGTGCATCCAAGGCCATGTCATAGTGATCCAGTAGTTGTGAGAGGCAGGAGCGACCTGCCCTGAACCCATGTTGCCCTGGATTGTGCAGATTTTGGGAATCCAGGTGATTTGCAATCCTGCTTTTTAGCACTCTTTCAAAGATTTTTATGATGTGGGACATCAGAGCTATTGGTCTATAGTTCTTAGCTAATGCTTTGCTACCACCTTTATGGAGTGGGGCTATATCCGTTGTTTTAAGTGACTGTGGAATTTCACCCATGTCCAAGCTCCTCCTCCATAGTGTACTTAGGGCACACGAGAGGGGTTTCTTGCAGTTCTTAATGAAAACAGAGTTCCACGAGTCTGGGCCCGGGGCTGAGTGCATAGGCATGTTGTCAATGGTTTTTTCGAAATCTATCGGAGTTAGGGTAATGTCGGAAATCTGGCATACATTTATGGAGTTTTGAGGCTCATTCATATATGTGTATATATATATATATATATATATATATATATATATATATATATATATATATATATATATATATATATATTTTTATTATCACACTGGCCGATTCCCACCAAGGCAGGGTGGCCTGAAAAAGAAAAACTTTCACCATCATTCACTCCATCACTGTCTTGCCAGAAGGGTGCTTTACACTACAGTTTTTAAACTGCAACATTAACACCCCTCCTTCAGAGTGCAGGCACTGTACTTCCCATCTCCAGGACTCAAGTCCGGCCTGCCGGTTTCCCTGAACCCCTTCATAAATGTTACTTTGCTCACACTCCAACAGCACATCAAGTATTAAAAACCATTCGTCTCCATTCACTCCTGTCAAACACGCTCACGCACGCCTGCTGGAAGTCCAAGCCCCTCGCACACAAAACCTCCTTTACCCCCTCCCTCCAACCTTTCCTAGGCCGACCCCTACCCCGCCTTCCTTCTACTACAGACTGATACACTCTTGAAGTCATTCTGTTTCGCTCCATTCTCTCTACATGTCCGAACCACCTCAACAACCCTTCCTCAGCCCTCTGGACAACAGTTTTGGTAATCCCGCACCTCCTCCTAACTTCCAAACTACGAATTCTCTGCATTATATTCACACCACACATTGCCCTCAGACATGACATCTCCACTGCCTCCAGCCTTCTCCTCGCTGCAACATTCATCACCCATGCTTCACACCCATATAAGAATGTTGGTAAAACTATACTCTCATACATTCCCCTCTTTGCCTCCAAGGACAAAGTTCTTTGTCTCCACAGACTCCTAAGTGCACCACTCACCCTTTTCCCCTCATCAATTCTATGATTCACCTCATCCTTCATAGACCCATCCGCTGACACGTCCACTCCCAAATATCTGAATACATTCACCTCCTCCATACTCTCTCCCTCCAATCTGATATCCAATCTTTCATCACCTAATCTTTTTGTTATCCTCATAACCTTACTCTTTCCTGTATTCACTTTTAATTTTCTTCTTTTGCACACCCTACCAAATTCATCCACCAATCTCTGCAACTTCTCTTCAGAATCTCCCAAGAGCACAGTGTCATCAGCAAAGAGCAACTGTGACAACTCCCACTTTGTGTGATTCCTTATCTTTTAACTCCACGCCTCTTGTCAAGACCCTCGCATTTACTTCTCTTACAACCCCATATATAAATATATTAAACAACCACGGTGACATCACACATCCCTGTCTAAGGCCTACTTTTACTGGGAAATAATTTCCCTCTTTCCTATGTACTCTAACTTGAGCCTCACTATCCTCGTAAAAACTCTTCACTGCTTTCAGTAACCTACCTCCTACACCATACACCTGCAACATCTGCCACATTGCCCCCCTATCCACCCTGTCATACGCCTTTTCCAAATCCATAAATGCTACTAAGACCTCTTTAGCCTTATCTAAATACTGTTCACTTATATGTTTCACTGTTAACACCTGGTCCACACACCCCCTACCTTTCCTAAAGCCTCCTTGTTCATCTGCTATCCTATTCTCAGTCTTACTTTTAATTCTTTCAATAATAACTCTACCATACACTTTACCAGGTATACTCAACAGACTTATCCCCCTATAATTTTTGCACTCTCTTTTGTCCCCTTTGCCTTTATACAAAGGAACTATGCATGCTCTCTGCCAATCCCTAGGTACCTTACCCTCTTCCATACATTTATTAAATAATTGCACCAACCACTCCAAAACTATATCCCCACCTGCTTTTAACATTTCTATCTTTATCCCATCAATCCCGGCTGCCTTACCCCCTTTCATTTTACCTACTGCCTCACGAACTTCCCCCACACTTACAACTGGCTCTTCCTCACTCCTACAAGATGTTATTCCTCCTTGCCCTATACACGAAATCACAGTTTCCCTATCTTCATCAACATTTAACAATTCCTCAAAATATTCCGTCCATCTTCCCAATACCTCTAACTCTCCATTTAATAACTCTCATCTCCTATTTTTAACTGACAAATCCATTTGTTCTCTAGGCTTCCTTAACTTGTTAATCTCACTCCAAAACTTTTTCTTATTTTCAACAAAATTTGTTGATAACATCTCACCCACTCTCTCATTTGCTCTCTTTTTACATTGCTTCACCACTCTCTTAACCTCTCTCTTTTTCTCCATATACTCTTCCCTCCTTGCATCACTTCTACTTTGTAAAAACTTCTCATATGCTAACTTTTTCTCCCTTACTACTCTCTTTACATCATCATTCCACCAATCGCTCCTCTTCCCTCCCGCACCCACTTTCCTGTAACCACAAACTTCTGCTGAACACTCTAACACTACATTTTTAAACCTACCCCATACCTCTTCGACCCCATTGCCTATGCACTCATTAGCCCATCTATCCTCCAATAGCTGTTTATATCTTTCCCTAACTGCCTCCTCTTTTAGTTTATAAACCTTCACCTCTCTCTTCCCTGATGCTTCTATTCTCCTTGTATCCCATGTACCTTTTACTCTCAGTGTAGCTACAACTAGAAAGTGATCTGATATAAGTGTGGCCCTTCTATAAACATGTACATCCTGAAGTCTACTCTACTCAACAGTCTTTTATCTGCCAATACATAATCCAACAAACTACTGTCATTTCGCCCTACATCATATCTTGTATACTTATTTATCCTCTTTTTCTTAAAATATGTATTACCTATAACTAAACCCCTTTCTATACAAAGTTCAATCAAAGGGTTCCCATTATCATTTACACCTGGCACCCCAAACTTACCTACCACACCCTCTCTAAAAGTTTCTCCTACTTTAGCATTCAGGTCCCCTACCACAATTACTCTCTCACTTGGTTCAAAGGCTCCTATACATTCACTTAACATCTCCCAAAATCTCTCTCTCTCCTCTGCATTCCTATCTTCTCCAGGTGCATACATGCTTATTATGACCCACTTCTCGCATCCAACCTTTACTTTAATCCACATAATTCTTGCATTTACACATTCATATTCTCTTTTCTCCTTCCATAACTGATCATTCAACATTACTGCTACCCCTTCCTTTGCTCTAACTCTCTCAGATACTCCAGATTTAATCCCACTTATTTCCCCCCACCGAAACTCCCCTACCCCCTTCAGCTTTGTTTCGCTTAGGGCCAGGACATCCAATTTCTTTTCATTCATAACATCAGCAATCATCTGTTTCTTGTCATCTGCACTACATCCATGCACATTCAAGCATCCCAGTTTTATAAAGTTTTTCTTCTTCTCTTTTTTAGTAAATGTCTACAGGAGAAGGGGTTACTAGCCCACTGCTCCCGGCATTTTAGTCGCCTCATACGACACGCATGGCTTACGGAGGAAAGATTCTTTTCCACTTCCCCATGGACAATAGAAGAAATAAAGAAGAACAAGAGCTATGTAGAAAAAGGAGAAAAACCTAGATGTATGTGTATATATATGCATGTGCATGTCTGTGAAGTGTGACCAAAGTGTAAGTTGGAGTAGCAAGATATCCCTGTTATCTAGCGTGTTTATGAGACAGAAAAAGACACCAGCAATCCTACCATCATGCAAAACAGTTACAGGTTTCTGTTTCACAGTCATCTGGCAGGACGGTAGTACTTCCCTGGGTGGTTGCTGTCTACCAACTTACTACCTATAAATATATATATATATATATATATATATATATATATATATATATATATATATATATATGTTAAACTCTTGTCGATGCTACGCAGTAACCTACATGGTGAGAGAATGACAGAAAATAGTTGCTCTGTATATTCTGACCTTTAACTGAGGTCCTCTTCAGGAGAACACTGTATACCGGAAAGGTAGTGCCAGTAATCCGTGGAAGTTGACAAAGACGGGGAGAGTAACGTGGGTTATATTAAGTATGAGTATCTGCCTGTCTCGCGCGCATCTCCTCTCGCTTTAGCAGCATAGAGAACAGAGGGGGGAGGGGAGGTTAGTGGCATGATATCGTCACTGGTGCCACTTGCTTGTCACTGGTGCCACTTACTCGTCACTGTTTTTATTTGACACTCAATATTTCAACGACTGTTTTACTGCTTGTGAAGCTAGTTTGTATGATCTCTTAATGCTATATTTCTAAAGTCGTAGTAATTATTTGTATATGTCTGTGTGCACTTACATCTGTCCCTGTACTTGTCTGTTCCTGTACCAACACCTGCCTTTGTACATACCGGCATCTGTACTTGCAATTGTATCTGTACCAGCTCCTGACTCTGACCTTATATCTGTGCACCTGTAGCGCACAAATGACTGTACCTCTACCCGTGTTTCTCTCTCCATGTGTGCCGGGAAGAATATGTAAAATCACCAATAGCTGCTTCCACACACAGGTTCGTCCCCATACAAACAGTGACCTTCACACAGGTTCGTCCACATACAGTGACATTCACACAGGTTCGTCCACAGTGACCTTCACACAGGTTAGTCCATAGTGACCTTCACACAGGTTCGTCCACATACAGTGACCTTCACACAGGTTCGTCCACAGGGACCTTCATACAGGTTCGTCCACACATCGTCTCATTAAGACGTCAGTCACTTGTAGTGAAGCTCATTAAGCACCTATTTGCGATACAAACCCCCAAAAATAGAGATTATTTTTTTTTTTAGAGACTTCGAGGGTTGACGGCGTTGGGGTGAGGGAAGAGCAGGCAAGGAAGCAGATACAAAAGGGAGAGGAAAGAGGGAGGTAGAGAATGAAGGGAGTGAAGATGTAAAGAGGGGGGGAATGAGATATGCAGCCTTGATGACCTACGTGTAGAAAATATGTTTTATATTAAATGATCGTACACTAATTACATTGCAAGAGGCCTCAAAGAGGTGCTTCTAACTTTGAACACAAAACATTTCTATTGACGAGTGATCTCGCCAAAGAAATTTTTTAACGTAGTTTTGGCGAGTTTGCAGTGACATTTTTTTTATAAACATTCTTATTCAATAAGAGACTTTGCTTTGTAGATAAGAGTGCAAGTACTGGTGCAGCAGTTTCTAGAACCTGTGACATACCTGTGGCGAGTTTAGAGTTTTTCTACTCAAATCAGAACTTGAGGCCAGACTTCATGTTGACGACCTGATTAATTCAGATTCAGGAAGGATATAGGAAAGCACTGGTTTGGTAAAAGAGTTGTGGATGAGTGGAATAAACTCCCGAGGCTAAAACATTGTGTAGTTTTAAAAATAGGTTAGATAAATACATGAGTGGGTGTGAGTTGGACCTGACTAGCTTGTGCTACTAGGTCTGATGCCGTGCTCTTTCCTTAAGTGGAAGTGACCAGACTTGGTGGGTCATTGGGCTAATCCAGGGCCGGATTACCGCATAGGCAAACTAGGCATTTGCCTAGGGCCCCGCGCATTTGGGGGCCCTGCAGTCCAAGGGGTTCAGGGGCTCATCCAAGACTGCACACAAGGTGCAAGTGCAAAGGGGTCCCTACCTAAAAAGTTCAAGTGTTTGGAGAGTAAAATTGATTTTTAAAAATTTATCAAAACAAAAATAAATAATGAAATAAAATAAAATAAAAAATAAATAAACCTAACCATAGATGGCAACACTCAACACGCCTTTGTTTACATCAGAACAGCTGTGTTTTCCCGCTAATGGGCGAGTATGGGAGATTCCTCTCCAATTTTCTGTAGTTTATATGATTTGATTCTTATGCATGATGCAATGATAACAATAATGGTCAGTGATTCATAAAGGGAATAATAGTGCTGTAGTGGTTATGCTGAATATAATAGGTACATGATGTCACTACTTTAATAGCCTAATCTAGTAATACTATGCTGTCTTGAGTTTATTCTCTTTAAAATGCATGATTTAACAAGATAGTTATAATGGCCATTGGTAAATTTCGTCTCTCAACCTGCGGGCTGAGAGGACGCTTTCTGAGCCTGCTCTTGCTTACACCTGGTGGCGAACCGTGTACTACAGTACGCAAGATGGCGGATCGTCAGGGTAGAAGAGTAAACACGGTCTGTGTGGAATTCATTCGTGGCTCTCTCAGTGGTGCAACGATGCATGTCTTGTTGCCTACCATTATTCGCGACGTCTATGGCATCCCCACTGAGGAATTATATGGTGTGGCTCTCAATGGGATGTCGAGGTTTTTTGTAAAATTCGCAAATGCCGGCTTTTACTCCAAGATTGTGGAAGCTTTTCAAGAGAGGAAAATGGCGGTGAATTCAGCCGTAGAGGTATGCCTGCATGACGTCTCCACATACGTCACCTGGGTCAAAGTAAGGAACGTGCCTTTCGAGGCGGAGGAGTATGTTATTCGGAAAGTTTTTGGTAAATACGGCACGGTACATGCAGCGACCAAGGGAGTATGGAGGGAGGGCCCATACGAGGGGCTCCCGGAAGGCTCCTGCACCCTAAAGATGACATTAAAACAGCCGATTCCATCTTACGTTTATCTAGAACACTACAGGACCCAAGTTTTTGTTCACTATGCAGGCCAACGTAAGACATGCAGGTTATGCAACTCGTATGACCATATGGCTGCTCAGTGCTCCAGACGCCTGGTTGTACGTATCCGGGAACCTTCTCCTGCGGTCCTAAGAACCGAGGCCTTTGATCTGGAGACTGGTCCCTCGCCTGAACAACGACCTACGCTTTGGAGTGAGGAAGTACAACAAGAGGAGACGCGGTCTATGGCGTGTGCCACCCTGTCGGTGGACACTACAAACGTGACCACGCCACCTGTGGGGCCTACGGAGCCTGTGGAGTTGTCACAGGAAAGTTTGCTGGAGAACGTGCTAAACGATCTCCTGGATGGGGCAGAGCATAGCCCAGACGTTTCACCGGAGTGTCAAGAAGTGGTGAAGGATGATTCGCCAAATATGGGAGACCTGGACGTGACTACAATGACACGGTTGCATGAGGTGGTGGTGGAAGTCCACCAGGAGGCTTCGGCTGGTGAGGAGATGTGTGTGGAAGGTGGTTCCCGCAAACGGACGGCAGGAGTGTCGGATATGGACGAGGTCCTGACACCGGGACAGCGGCCAGGGAAGAAATTATGGTCGAAAGTGGCTGAGGCGCCTCTTGCAGCCGGGGTTATGGCAAGCGCCCAGCATATGGGTAGGGCACGGGGGGGTGAGGGGGGCCTTGGGAAGTCAAAGGTCAAAGAAGGTCAGTGTAATGTACGTGTGGGAACGGGAAAGACCCACAAACATAGAGGAAAACCTCCTTTTGTGAATTCAAGTGTGTTACCATCAATGTAAATGGCCTGCGGGCAGAGTTTAAGTGTGTGTGGATGGAGTGGTTCTTGCGCAGGTACGCTGTGGACGTATGTTTCATACAAGAACACAATTATAAGTTTGGGCGAGACTTACGGTTAAAAGGCTACAGAATGTATGTTAGCAGTTCTTTAAAATTAAAGGGTGGGGTAGCTATAGCGGTGAAGGAGTCCAGCCCTTGGCGTGTCTTAAGATGGGAGGAGGGGGGAGGTGGGAGGGTGGTGAGGGTAGATGGGTACTGGGGTGAGGTGAGGGTTTGTTTTATTGGCGTTTACATGCCTGCGGAAAGCAACACTAAAGTTAAAATAGAATTTGTGAGGGAGGATTTAACGTTTTACACTCGGGGTTTGCCGTTCATTACCGTCATGGGTGGGGATTGGAATTGCGTTATCCGCCATAGCGATGTTGAGCCGAGGGGGGCGGGGTGCGTTTTACCTGTCTTACGGAATCTGCTGGGGGATGCAGGGGTTTACGATGTGGTGGGGCGGGGTGGGTGGGGGATGGAGCATACGTTCGTTCGCAGGGGCTATGCGGCCCGCCTGGATAGACTTTATGTAACACAAGGAATTAGAGTTGGGCACGTACAGACCTTTGATGTGGGGATTTCAGATCACCGTGCAGTGCTAGCGGACTTGAACTGGGATGGAATGATCAAGGTTTATCCAGGTTATTGGAAACTGAACGTGCGGCTATTGGAGGGGGAGGGGGATGGGTCAGCTTTTCAGGACTGGTGGAAGAATATTTGGGAAACGCGACGGGCAGGTGAATGTTTGTTGGAATGGTGGGAAACGCGTGCCAAACCCGGAATAGCGAGTTATTATAAGAAGCGGGGAAAAGAGGAGGCGAGGTGGAGGTATGGGCTGCAAAACTATCTGGAGGGGCAGCTAAATGATTACTATGTGGGGGGCGGGAGTAGTAGGTATGACGACATTGAACAACTTCGTAGTCGACTTGCAGAAATTCACAATGAACGTTTCAATGCGGTTAGAGTCAGAGCAGGTATGGAAGAAGTGCTATGGGGTGACAAACCTTCGGGTTGTGTCTTGCGCAAATTTAGGGTCAGGCAACAGGCGACGTCCCTCTTGCAATTGGAAGTATGCACGGGTTTGGGTGGTTACCTGCCGGGTCAAGTACTCCTCACCACGGACAGCATGAGTTTTTATGCTGATCTATGGTTTGGGGAAAAGCTACGGAGGGGAGTAGGGGGGGTCCATGAGGGCGGCCTGGTGAGGAGGGATTTCAGAAAAGTTATAAGTGACAGGGATAGAACGGTACTAGAAGGTAGAATTCGAGTGGAGGAGGTAGAGGAGGCGATTTTTAGTATGAGTAAAGGAAAGGCACCAGGTATAGATGGCATTTCGAATGATTTTTATAGGGCGCATTGGGGAAGTATTAAGCATTGTATGGTTGATGTATTAAATTGCATGCTCACGGAGGGGAGGTTAGGTATGTCACAAAGTACGGGGGTAGTTGTGTTGGTGCCCAAAAAGGGAGGGGGAAGGGGTCTGAGTGCATATAGAGCAATATCTCTTATGTGCTCTGACTATAAAATCTTTGCAAAAGTTTTAGGAAACAGAATGAGGAAGGTTATGGGGTCGGTTATTCACGAGGGACAGCTAGGCATACCAGGTAGGAGCATGAGGGACGGACATGTACGTATTAGGGAGTTTTTGGAGGAATGTCAAGGGGGGGGGGTGTCCTCGGGCTTGACTGGCAAAATGCTTATGACTGTGTTGATAGGGATTTATTGAGGCTTATTTTATTGAAGCAGGGTTTTGGAGAGGGAATTGCAAGATGGGTGGATACCTTGTATGCCACGGCTATGGTACGCGTACAGGTAAACGGTAAATTGGGTCAGCCGGTCCGTATGGAAAGGGGTTTGAGGCAAGGGTGCCCCCTCTCCCAGCTGCTTTTTGCTTGTATGCAAAACCCATTTTATGAGCTGGTGGATGGTGGTTTGAGGCGTGGAACGCTGAGCAGTGACCATGCAGCGCGTGTGGTCGGGTACGTAGATGATACCACAATTCTGTTAAAAGGGGAGGAGGATTTGCAGATCGTGGGATGGATTGTTGAGTTTTTTGGGGCAGAGTCAGGCATGTGCGTTAACAAGGCAAAATCGAAATTATTGGAGGTGGGTACATGGGTGGGGGGGAGGTTGGGCGAAAGGTATGGGTGGTCAGTCGTGGTGCAACTTAGAATATGTGGCATCGTGTACATGGCAGATGAGAGGGAGAGCCGAAGGGTAAACTCTGAATTGGTGGTTAACAAGGCTTTAGATCGACTTCGGGGGTTAAGAGCTGGGGATGTCTCGTTGCAACAGAGGACAGTAGTGGTTAATACACTTGTTTATAGTAAAGTATGGGGTGTGGCCGCGGTGTACCCTTTAAGAGATACGGATATTCAGGAACTGCAGAGAAGGGTCTTACGTTATGTTTGGGGTTTCGGGAGGGCTTGGTTAAGTCGGGAGGTTGTCATGACCCATGTTCGTCGTGGGGGTTTAGGTCTCTTGGCTTTGGGGCCACGGGTGAAGGCCCTCTATGTAAAGCAGCGGTTCCTTAGGGCGGGCGGTGAGAAGGGCATCCGGGTGGGTCGGGTAATGATCGAAATGCGTAAATGGTGGAGCGGCAGGGGATTAATCGAGTGTGAGGACATGCTGCGTTTGTTGTTAAAGTTGAGAAATGCGCAACGGATCCGGGTGGGGCAAATGGTCAGCATATGTTGTCGTGGGGAAATTGTACAGGGATTGTCTGTTTTTCCGCTGTATAATTGGGGGGAAATATGGGAAGGATTTTGTAAACTTAAGTTGGCACCAAGGGTTCGTGAATTGGTGTACAGATTTGTCATGGGGATTTTAGCATCAAAATCGGTCTTAAATAGGATGGGTTTGGTAAGGGAGGCGGATTGCTTGCGTTGCGGTCTCGAAGAAACAGCTTTTCATGCTGTCTACTTTTGTGATACCTTGGACAAAGTTCGTTCGTGGTTGGGGCGGGTTTTAGATTTTCTTAGTGGGGGAAGTATTTCAACCTTACGGGCCTTAACATTGGAAGTTAGCGGAGTATCAAGTGAGGTACGAAGAGCAATAATGTACGTGGTGGCTGATTTCCTCTATATCTCGTGGGGTATGCGGGAAACCGGGGGATCAGGTAGGATCAGGGCAATTGCGGCAGGTATCTACAGAACGTATTGCAGAAATAAACTCATATATGGTAGAAGTTGGGATAATAGTTTTCCGGCAAAGTATCGATGTCTTACTGTTCAAATGTTGCTGCAACTGCGGGTGGGGTAAGGCAACGGGGGGCTGGACTCCCCCCCGTGGTAGCACCAAACAGTATGTTAGAGACTTCAGGGTAGAGCGTGGGTTTTAGGGAGTGACGTGTATGTATTATGAATGGTTCCGTACGTCTGTGTGTGTATGGTTGTGGCGTTGTGTGGCACTGAGATCTTGAATTACTCATAAAATGAAGTCTTGTGGAATGTGTGACACGGTTTGTTAAGTTTATATGTGGCGTGATAGATGTTATAAGGAGTTTAGTGTTGGTAACTTACTAAAATCATAATAGACCATTTGGATATTACTTTTTCATGTTGTAATCTTGGGTTCTTTAAAATGTGTACATAGCCTAGTATTGTACCGATATGTAGCATGTGGTGTATTATCTTGCATTTTGAGTGTGAACTTCCCGTTATGCAAGGTTGTTTTGAAAAATTTATATTTCATGATTGTCAAATTAATAATTGATATTATATTGAGGTGTATATTACTTTTACTTTTTACGATGTATGTGTATAGGAATGTAATGTTTCATATCTGTTTTAGTTGTAAATTTATGTTTTGTGTCTTGTTGTTCATACACTACCAACTCTTGGTGAATACTCATTAAGGTTTTGATGGGGTCAGAGTATGGCCATTAATTAGGATAATTAATGTATGTTATTTAGAACGGGGACTGTACATATGTTAAGGGGGGGGGTTAGAAGTGTCAGCTGTGTTTCTGCACTGGCAATAATGATTATTGTAAAAGGAGGGTTTGTAGGATGTATATGGTTGTGGGTTATGTATATGGTTGTAATATGGCCATGATCTATGGTATTTATTTTCTTAAAATGTACCAGGTTTTGTAATATCTAGTATGGTTTTTAATTTTATACTCTTATACATTATTGTATTTGTTCTATGTTTTAAATAAAAATAAAAGTCTCTAGATAAAAAATTTTTGTATCTATATTTGTAAGTAATACTAGTTAGGCATGTGCTAGAAGGCACAGCGAAAGTATAGTCTTGTGGAATGTATGTTACGTGTTGATAAATTTGCATGTTGGCGTGTTAGGTGTTATAAGAAGTTTGGTGTTGTTAAGTTACTAAAATCATGATGAACCTTTGGATAATACTTATTCATGTTCTAGTCTTGGGTTCTTTTAATTATTTACATAGCCTAGTAATGTACCGCTATGTAGCATGTGGTGTATTATCTTGCATTTTGAGTGTGAACTTCACGATATGCAATGTTTTGAAAGTTTATAATTCTTGGTTAACATTAATATTTGATATTATATTGGTGGTGTATATTCTTCTACTTATTACAGTGTATGTGTATAGGAATGTAATGTTTCATATCTGTTTTAGTTGTAAATTTATGTTTTGTGTCTTGTTCATACACTACCAACTCTTGGTGAATACTCATTAAGGTTTTGATGGGGTCAGAGTCTGGCCATTAATTAGGATAATTACTGTTTACTATTTAGAACGGGGACTGTACAGACGGGGGGGGGGGGGTAGAAGGGTCAGCTGGGTCTGCACTGGCAATAATGATTATTGTAAAAGGAGGGTTTGTAGGTTATGTATATGGTTGTTAGGTAAGACACATATGCCAAATCAAAATCGATTAAAAGGGGGGACCATATGAATAGCGCACAAAAAGGCTTAAAAAATAACAGGAAAAATCGGTCGATGGATCTATAATTTTACCAACAGAAAAACAGAGAGTAGCCCAGAGAAAAATCCGAGGCAGCTTTCGGGGGAAAAAAACCCCTTTTTCCCCAAGGGATAGGGACTTAGCTCCCATCTTGTTCCCCATCCTCATATCCGACATAGAAAGGGTGCCGGGCCCCAAACACTGTTTTCTTTTGCAGATGACACCTGGAACCCGCATGAAGTCCCTTTTATTTTTGGGCACTGCAAGGGGGGCCAGGCGGAATCAACCAAATCTTTCAGTGGGTCCCGAAAACAATATAAATTCAACCAAAGAGAAATTTCCAAAATTTTTCTATTTAAAATTTTGGAAAATTAAATTTACCCGAGTAAAAAAAAATTTGGCCACAAAATAGAGCGAAACACCAAACGTCAAAAACCCGGGATTTGTCGGAGGGTCCACCTTCAAGGGCCCTAACATTGTATTAATTTTTTATTCCTTTGAAAAAAGACAGGATGGATAATGAGAACCTTTTAAAAATAGGAGGTCAGTTTCCCAAAGACAACCCCTTTTTGGCCCTTTTGGGTTTTATCTAGGTTGGAAATTTTTGTGCACTCTAACAGCAACTTTCAAGGAGGTGAAATTTCTTTTTGGGCCGAAAATGTAACAGAACCAGGCGCGTAAAATTTTGAGGGTAAAAAACCTCACCTTGGGAGCGCTTTTAGGTTTTAAAACCCGGGGGTTTTCCCTGGGAAAGCAGGAGGGGGGAGATTTTGATTATATAAACCGGAAAATCCTTTGAGGGGCTAGGGAAGAAAAATTTTCACGAAAATCACTTACTACGTAAAACAAAAAACTTGGCAGACGATGCACCATTCCCCAATGAAAAGAGGGGGCCACTAGAATGAAGAGTTTTCCCATACAATAAGTGTCGGGGCCCAAGACGTTCAACTGCCTCCCAGCACACAAAAGGGGGGTTTGAACCAGCCCCCTGGCAGTTTTTAAGTTTGGCACGGGACAAGCACCAAAAGTCATTTCCCTGATCACCCGGTTTGGGTTTCGCTTTTTGGGGGTGCAGCCAGAGCAACAGCCTGGTTGACCGGGGGCCGTTTCCCCCGGGGAGTTCCGGTCACAGATGGGAAAAGGGGCCCCGGGGAAACTCTCCCAGGTAAACCCATATTTATTCGAAAGTTTCCCCACACAGAAAGGTTTTTTTTCATTTTGAGTACAGAAAGTTGAAAAAGAGAAGAATTGAAGACGATTTTTCATTTCCATCACCCCAAATTTTTGAGGCCACCTGTCGGGAGAAGAAAATATAGGGGGAAAAAAATAGATGAAGGGGGGGGAGGGGAGTTTAAAGGCCCAAAAAGGGAGACGGGCCAAAAGGGTAAAAATGTTGGGGGGAGGCCGGCCCTTTTTCCCACCCGTTTCCCAAGGGGTTTAATTGGGTTTGGGCAGGTTCAACTTTGGGCCCACGTGGGGCGAAACGCCAAAAAAGATCCCCAACTGTTGCATATGTTTTACCTAACAACTGGGGATTTTGTCCTTTTTTAATGTTCAACTGCGACACGCAAAAAACAAGGGATCTTGGAAAGCCCTACAACAACTTTTGAAAACCCTTTTTAGTAGAAGGGCGGGATTTGAGAGGACCCCCCCTCCCAACATCTGAGTTTTTTACCCCTCTTCTAGTGCCCCAGTCTCACTTCTTCCTATAAATTCCATCCTGCCACTTCATCTCCATATTGTTTCATACTATGGAACAATGCTCTTCTCCAGACTGAGGGACTGACCACCTCAAAACTTTAAGGGTGATGGACTGATTACATCGTCTTCAAGTATCTTCTGCTTCTATCAACTTTTCTGTACTCGACTGAAGAAGCCTACTGTGTAGGCGAAACGTTTCGAAATAAAGATACCTAACTGTTGCATGTGTGTCTTACCTAACAACCTGTCGGTATTTTATACCATTTTAATGTTCTTATGTATATGGTTGTGGGTTATGTATATGGTTGTAATATGGCCACTATCTATGGTGTTCTTTAAATGTACCGGGATTGTGTACTAGAGGTTTTGTAATATCTAGTATGGTTTTTAATTTTATACTCTTATACATTATTGTATTTGTCCTATGTTTAAAAAAAAAAAAAAAAAATGGGTGAGTATGGGAGA